>NC_090928.1:555683402-555986432 GCF_040938575.1 Ambystoma mexicanum
GCATGCACCCAAGAGGCTACACCTTGGCCATACCCACCACAACCCACACATGTAACACAGCCACCGGCACTCGTACCCAAACCCCACAACATAATACAGCCAAGCATGTAAACATCTAGCCAGTTACCAGAAGCCACAAACATAACACAACCTCCGGCACCCCTACCCACTTCCGTTCACACACTATTATACTGCTTCCAACCAAACCAAAAAATCTTCATAACCTGGCCTCTGCACCCAAGACTGTATTAACTACTGACAACCAATACATCATAATACAGTAAATTATTCAGTCATCTGGCCAATGAGCACAACCCAAACACATAAACCATCCACTTGGACCCTATCCACTTCTATACATGCAGTATTGCAACACTTCACCCAGTGGACACAGTCCAGGACTATTGACTCCATCACCTCCAGGTATGCACTCAAAACTGTAGGACGTGCAAACTATCACCACAGCCATGCAACAAACAATGTGCACACTGTGCACAAAGCACACACACAACCCAACAGTGTGAAACCTACTTGCAACAAGTGGGCATATTTTTCAGTGCAAGGCCTTCCGGCCATGCACCGAAGGCGCTAGAACCTTACCACACACAACAAAGCATAGTACACCCAATGCAAATATCCTCATTTCATCTGCAATTCACTCCCCAACCCCAATTGAGCCTACCTGCAGTCACCACAGAAGCTAGTCACCTGAGGAGCTACCTGCAAATTGCTGCAATACTCGCACACCACTGTCTTCTTCCACCTAAACAAATATATCACATGAACCACTTTTCACTCCCCCACCCTTTCCATCCCCTCTTCCCACCACCAGATGCTGCAAATCAGGCTTTTCAGCCCCTTTCAGGACTGCCCTGTCCTCGGCTAGAACATGGCAGTGTTACCCAAAATTGTGATGCACATCACGCTTCCCTCCAGCCAACCACCGGGCGTGTCCAATATCCAACAACAGCACATTTTTTGAGACATACATTTTACCTGTTTTTTAAAGTACTGGATGGATTTTCATCAAATTTGCATAAGCACGCTTTCGGAACTAACATTTTTGTCCATTCAGTCTATGGAAAAAATAAATTGGGACCCCCGCTATAACTTTGCCCCCTTTCACGAAACAACACCAAACTTCCCAAAAAAATTCAGAGTGGGCTATATGCTTTTCTTTGCAAATTTTGATGAGAATTTGTCTACGGGGAGCAAAGTTACAAGCCTGCCAAAAAGTGGTCTTCCCATGGGTTGAGAAACTTAACCATAACTACACGGCCATTACCGCGGGCCTTGTAATATATATATATATATATATAAATTGTTTTTCAAAATGTCTTGGCTGTTGGGATCATTTTTGGCTACTGTTTCTATGTCCTCATATGATTTGAGAAATCTTTTTCTAGATTTAGCAGGACCACGACTTAGCCATGCTATATTGTTATATTTTCCATACAAGGCAGTACCGGTTAAACGGACTGCAGCTTCATAGCAGACACATTCTCTATGAGAGCATTTTTATGCCTAAGCTGTACAATTTTTGTGATAGTGTTTTGACAGATGATATGTCTGTCCTGAAGCTCTGTTTTCTCTGCTTTGGTTAAGTAGGCTGTGACATATCGTGCAACTGCAGTGGAATTGTATGGAGTGTACTGCACATCTATGTTTGCATTCCATTGGAGGGCAATGACTGCATTGTAATCATTGATGTATTTTGATTCTTCTGTTCTATTTATGTAATAGGTGTTCTTAGGTGATTTACAGTTGACACTATGGGCCTCATTACGACCCAGGCGGTAAGTTACCGCCTGGGTCGTACCTTTACCACCATGGCGTAAACTACGTTTACGCCATGGTGGTTGGCGGACTTACCGCCCCATTCCGAGGTTGGCGGGGCGGTAAGTCCCCAATCCCCATTTACCCTTCCCCATTCCCATTTTTGCCCCATAGGGCATAATGGGAGTGGGGAAGGCGTTAATTACGCCACCGTAAATTACGGTGGCGTAATTAACAACAAGGTCCCTTAGCGCCATGGATTTTAACACCTGCTAAAAGCAGGTGTTAAATCCTCCATGGCGCTAAGGGACCTCGGAATCAGGCGGTAAGGGTCGGCGCTGTTTACGCCGCCGTAAACCCCTTACCGCCTGAGTCGTAATGAGGCCCCATGTCTAACTGAAGACATGAAGTTGTTTACTTGACCTGTTGTTGAAACTGGTCTGGGGAAACCAAAGCAGCATTTGGTTTAGTATTTCCCTTTGTTTTATTTTATTTGCGACGACAAAATTTCCCACATTTGTGTCTTTGAAATTGTAAAATTTGTGCATGAAGGTAACTATGTGCTGTTTCTGAAGGGAAATATTTTTGGATGAATTGCAAAAGAGTGGCATTACTATCCTGACCAAATTTAGGAGCATCTTTAATCCCCAAAAGCATGTGGATGTGTGGTGCTCCTCTGGCTTGTCATTCTTTTCTCCAAAAGAAGTGTTGCACTTCTTCGAGGGGAGGAAAAGTTTTATTGCAAATGAAGTGTAGCATAGCAATGAAGTGCTGATGGAAATATCGTGATACATTCACAGGATCTAGAGTTCTAGTGGTGTTTTTATATCTAAGTTTGTTTTGTTTTTGTTTGCTATGCGTAGGAAATGCGTAGGAAATCATGTAAATCATCCTGTGCATATTCTGCACAACTTAATGTCACAAACCATGTGGGTGGGCCAAGGTATCATACAGAGTACATCTCTGTGACGTCGGAACCAGTATTATTTTGTACCCCACATGTTTGCTAAAAGATTTGTAATGCTTGCCTGCAAAATCTCATCTTTTTCTTGCATTTTTTGTAGTAATTCCATAGCTGACATCTTTTGAAAATGGGTACCTGATTTCAATGTGTGTGCAACTCCGCAGCATAGAGTTGCTACTTCACTTTCAAAGAGAAGGTGGAATATGTATTCCACATTTTGACAGAATCTGGGGACTTCAGAATACATTCGTAAGGAGTGGCATTCTGATGCTGTTATTTGTGTGGGTCTATCATCATACCTTCCTACTTTTCCGTTAGGAAAGAGGAGAGGAAAGGCACGTGTTTCTATACTTTTTCCCATATGCTGATTGGTGATCCATTGGCTTTTCACATTTAGTATGTTTCCAGTGCATCATCTATGGTGTCTTTAGAGTGTAATGGGTGAATTGCATAATGGTCTAAAATATTGGATTCTGTAGCAGGATATAGAAGTTGAAATTGACCAGTTACTGATGAATCTTGAATTATTTCAGTAGTTTCCCTCAGGTTTTCTTCAATATTAATTTCTCTGTAGAATTCATTGTTGTCTTTTAAACATTGCAGGGCTTATCTAACTTTTTGTAAGTCCACGCGTTGTTGCCAAATTATTTTGTCTTTTGTAGGTACACAATTTATTAATATAATAAAAGATTGATCTATTGGACGGTGCACTCCCATGGTGTTTAAATTTTCTTTGAGATCTAATGGCAAATAAACTACTTTGCGACAAATGCCTTTCACTAATTCAGAGGGAGGTAGTTTTGCTGTTTTTGATTCAAGGCGTATTATTGCTTGAAATGGGTGCCCTGTTTGAATTATGATGCTCTCATATAAGTTGAGTTGTTGCAGGGGGTTTTGGCAGTGGGAATAATTCCAAGTTATTTGTGATAGCACGTGAAGGTGTTTGGTTGTTGTCAGGTTTTGCAGTGCAGTAACTGCAAAGTATTAAGGGGTCAGTAATCTCGTATTTGTTTTCTGCTATAAGATAGAGCTAATTGGATTCATTTGGAATCTTCATTGTCTTCTATTTTGTATATTATGTCTACAGTTTTTGTGCTAGTTCTATAAAAAAGTTCTGCAGCAACACACACACACACATGGTTTGGTACTCCAGCAGATGTACTTTTAAACTCTTAATATTTCTTTTTTGTATGTGTGTAAAAGAAGGTTGCCATCTGTACAGTTGTTGCTAGTCTATTGCAAATCTATTGCATTTTGTAAGTGGCTTTCATTTCCAAAATATTTTCTCTGGATATGCTCTATTGCTTTGAGTAGTTGTTTGGCTGTACCCTGTAGAAGATTTTTATTTAAATTGGCTAGTGCTAAAGCAGCACTTTTGGCATAGTACAGTTTATGGACCAGATTTCTTATAGTTGAATGATGTGTTGATATCATTTTGATATGGTGGAAGGTGCTTTTGCAAATAGGTCCACAAAAGCAGGCTAATGAATGTCCCTGTAGTCCTGTGTACTTGCGCACTGAACAGGGGTCCATATTTTGGAGTAGTTTAATTTTGAATTTGTCTTTGCCTTTGTTAGGGAGAATTCTCATATTATGGCCAATTTCCCTCACCAAGTGAGTCCCCCAGCAGCTTTGCTGGACTTCTGGAGTTATTTTTCCACTTGGTAAGAGTGTGAGCTTTTCCCCCACTCTTATCCATGTTTTGCCTTGTGTATTTCATCTATTTTTGTGATTGTGGACTCTGGAGTACACCACTTCAGTAGCCCCCTTCTTTTGTGTGTTACACCGCACCTTCGGTGCAGTAACACAGGGTTGTCTTTTAGACTTCCCACTGACTCCATTTCTGCGGATGACTACTGTCCCCCAGAAAAGGGTAAATTTGCCATTAACCTTACTTAGTCATTTAACCACAGATCCAGTACACCCCATCTTACATAGAGTACTGGAAAGTGTTACTCTTATCCCTTTTTATCTGTACCTCCTAGAGCATTGTTTCGCTCTTTTAACATTTAGACTTGGCTGGTGGCAGTGGTATCTACCCTAACTTTTCTACCGAGATTATACTATATAAACGTGGTACTATTTTAGGCTATTATATTAGCCTCGAACATAAACCCGCTTGATCAAATGTTCTTTCTTTTGACCCCGGTCGGGTTTATTCGCCATTTCTTTTTGTTAAAGTCCTTCTTGTGTTTTACTTTGCTTGGCAAACCAGGTTTGCCTTCTTTGTTCACCGTCTTTTTCCGGGCTTCCTCCAAGAGGCCCTCCTCCAGGCGCCTGGGTGTCTAGGTGGGATGAATGTGAGGGAGGGGTGTAGTCACCCCCTGCACAGGGTATCCTAGGAAACCCAAGCCGCACTTTGCATTGATTGGCTGAGGTGGTTGTCCGGGCTGGACAATCCCCCTGCTGCGTGATTGACAGCCACGCTGTGTGAATGGGGGATTTTCGCATAAAAGGCAGGTCTCTTGGGCTAGAAGTCAGAGTCACCACTGGAACTACAAGGAACCGAAGAGAAGCAGAGAAGAAGACAGCTGCTGCAACTACCCCGTCCCGGTGATGCCCTGCTGCGGTCCTGAGCTATCTACCCTTCGACGACCAGAGAAGATCCAGTCCGGAGTCTTCTTCCCTTGAGCCTGGTGGGGATAACCCACTCATCTTCCACAGCCAGAGGATCCTCTTCTTGGTCAAAATCGCTGCACACTGCTGTAGTGGTCCGGATAGCCATCTGAAGAGCCTCTCCTGTTTTTAAGGAGCGCACATTTTATTCACCGTCGCTGCTGCCGGCGTCATCCCTGTGTGGTGCGGACCCCTCCAGACGTCCTCCTTCACAGGAACCGTGGGTCTGCAGGAAGCTCCAGGAACCGCGGTCTGCAGGAAACTACCAGAAACAACTGCCGTGGCACCAGCTTCTTCACTGAATAAGGTACTGTGTTCTGCTTGAGGAATTAGGGTGAATCCCATTTCCTCACCTCCAAGGCTTGCCCTTAACTTCTCTCCTTCTTATAACTTTTGCTTCCTCTGTTGACAATATCTAAGTACTCCTGGCAACGTTGAATCTTGAACTGTCTGACTGTGTGATCCACGACAACAGGAACCCGGTTCCACTTGACACTGGCTCCAGCCTATTGACTCTTGAATTCCTGTCAACTAGTCTTCTCTGATTCTGTCTGCCTTGACAAAAGTATTGCCTATGATTTTTGCCCCCAACTCTCTCTGGTTAACTCAGGCGCTAAGTGTGTTTTGCCCCGGTAACATTTTTTGCCGCAGATACACGTTTCTTTAGTAAGACTGAAAGGTCATTACTGTCAAAAAGTGATCGCAAGTGTATTACCGGTAATGTCTTTTGTTTCACAAGACCGGTCCGTTAAAACATAGAGTACTTACCTTGAGTTAGAGTGTACCAAAGTGAATTGGTTGGTTGTAGTGTATGTTACGTGTGATTTTGAATTACTAGAAGTGTTGGGTTGATAACAAATGGTTTAAAAATAAATGTACTTATATTTTTTTTACCTGAAACCTTGAGTCAGTGTTTGCTTGGGTCACAGTAATTGTGGTCCCTTTGTCTAATCTCTGCTACTGCTCACATACTCTTGAGATAAGACTGGCTGCTCCGCTACTGCTACCACTTTAACATAGTAGTACAGGCTTGTACCAAAGGTAAAACCTGTATTGCCACCTGTAGTCTTAATTGTGTGTAGTGGTCCCTAAAGGCACTGCACAGGATTCTGCATAACAGCCGAGGAACTGGCATAAAGATTTGAAAGATTTTTTGGCAATGTTACACATTGATGTGCGCGTCCATTTGTAGACTGGACCTATTGGTTCAGTGGAATAGACAGGTGATACTGAGTTTTCAGGGGATATTTTTGTGAGCAGCTTTTCTTGTTCCATAATGGTATTATTAAGGTTTTCATACCCTCGTCCACTGCTATGTATGGCAGTTGGGTTTGTTTGCGTTTGTTTGTAGGCTTCTTCATTGAAATATGGTTCTGTGCTCGTGTTCTGACTCCATTCATCTTAACAGATGTTTGTGAAGTTATCTTTGTTGATATTCTGTTTATTGAGAAGTCTTTTTGTAGTTCAGTTCTTCGTTTTGTTAGTGGTTTCATTCTGTTTAAAAATAAAATAAATAATTTCCTTTTGAGAAGGATTGCACTGTCTATGAGAGCTTCTAGTTTTAATTTTCTATGGTGGGTTTTAAGGGTTGTGCGTGATTTCTCTTCTGTTTTTACAAGATTCTGAAAGACTCTATGGCGGAACATTTTTTGTAAAAGAATTGTTTTGGTATGCGTACTTGCCGCTACTTCAAGATTTATAGGTGCAATGTTAGCACTAGTGGTAACGGCAGTTTTGTTAATCACTTTCTGTTTCGTTTTACATTTTGAAAGAGGAGACAAAGTTTCTATACTGGAAGCTTGTTTTGTTTCGCTTAATAACTATTAGCTGTTTTGTTTGAACTTTTTGTACACATTCTGCTAGAGGTGGATGCTTATTTTGGAGGGTTTAGTTTGATTTTGTTTACTTTTGCATTACTTTCTACAGTGTTGCCTTTTGGTAGGCATTCTTTGGGGTCTGTTGGAGAAAAAAAGAAAGTGTGGGTTGGGCTTTTGTGCAGTGTATGTGTTCTTTGTGCATGAGTCTCTGAGTATGATGGTAAGGATGTATGTAGAGGAGTGTGGTTGTGCAATGGGCTGCTACATCAGGTAGGGAAGGCTATTTGTGTATTTGTGTGTTACTATACTGGTGTTCAGATTGCAATAGAAAGTATGGAGCTGGTGAGGGGAAGCACAAATACTGAATCTAATGTTGCAGGGTTAATACAATTGTTTGTTCTAGAATACTAGAATTCTACAGTGTTTGAGTAACAGTTAGAACATTATGGCAGTATTGCACTTACTTTTTTGGATGGAAAGAGTAGCTTTCTTATGAGTTCACATTCGTACTTCAGATGGTGCTGCTTTTCAGGAGAGAGGTCTTCACTGTAATTGTGAAAGAAAGAAGTTAGTAAATATATGTGTTAATACAACTGTTGTTAATGTAGACATGGATATCTTTGTTTTTGCAGTAGTAGTGCTTTCTTATAACTGTGCATAGCATGTAAATGCACTTTTCTTTGCCTATGTACATTCTGTATATTTTATTTAGAATCTGTTAGTTGAATGTGCTTTACAAATGAGTACAATAGTAAGCACACAGAGCGAACTTGGCTTCATAAGGCGGTGTATTGGATGTAAGGAGATAGAAGAAATAATCGTATGCTTTATTTGCTATTTTTGCAGGGTAAATGGCAGGAACTGTATGTAAAACTATGCAAAGTATGTATTTGTGAAGGTGTGGGAAATAAATCAGAAGGCTTTGATGGGGTCAGCAGCGTATTACTCAGTAGGTGATTACTAAAGTACTGGTTGATTCTGTGGTGCAAGGAGATGGGAGAATCTGAAATAAAGTAAGGGTTGCAAGGAAGGACCTGGAGCTTGTGTTGCAGCCTGGAGGGAAGGGGGGAGTTGTTGTATGTCTTGCTTTACAACTCTGTAAATAGTTGTAGATGATGTGATAGATATGACTGCACCTGTGCATAGTTGAATGCTGTTGTGAAATCTAGAACAAAATGGGAAACCTGCTGGAATGAGAGAGCTGTGTAGATTGGAAGAACATTTGTAGAGGCAGTGGTGTTGTTTCAGCTGAGAGCCTTTCAAAATATATTGGCTATCTGTGTGCATAAATACAGATGCAAGTACTAATCCTGGCTGCGTGTAATTTTATAACACACTAGAAAGCCTTTTTTCATAATTATACAGTTATTTCTCCCATCTTTTAACATGAAATGGAACTTTGTTAGATAGCTGTGTGTGTTGTGTCTGATTACTAATATAGTCATTTGTAAAGGAAGTTGAAATGATAGAATGTATGTGAAATATGCAGAATGTATAGAAAGGAAATTGTATGTACATCTTATGCACTATAATGCATTAAATGCTATCATGGCTGAAATGTGGTTAAATACGTGGCAGCGGTTACAGAAATGATAGAATGAATGAAGAAAATAACAGTTTGCACATTGCAGTTAATAATATGGGTAAATAAAATTTTGGAGAGTAGACAACTTTGCAACTTGGTGTAAGGCGCATTATTAATCAATAAATCAAAATCACAATCAAAGGGAAACTTGATCATAGCAGATGGGAGAAATGACAGTAAGCTTGTTTTACAGGTTACACAGGGTAAGTGGAAGTTACTCTGTTTATATGCATTTATACAAGAGATGTACCATACATGGCAATCCTCCCAATTTCACTGGGAGACTCCCCATTTTTATGAAGAATATTGTTATTTTTCACATTTTCCTGCCAAAATTACATCTTTGCCCAATGCATTCTTATGACACATATGTTGTCTCCCGATTTTTTGGAGGAAATGTGCCTCCCAGGTGGGTTGGAATGTTGGCATGTATGATGCACTGTGCAAAATATATTCATACCTGTACTTTGAGTTCATGCATGTGGATCTGCATGAATCTGCAAGTGGAAACGTTGGAGAGTTTACTAGTAGTGGTTGTAGGTGCTTTGCAGTTACAGAGCAATTGTACTCGGAGTAATCAACTGTACATCTAAAGTGCTGAATTATTATGATAGAGTTAGCTGTAGAGGCCTTGCATGTGATTGGTGGATGGTTGTGTGACTGCTTAACAGTAGCCAATGAGGGAATGGTGCATAGATTGAAGTGGAAAGGGTAGAGGGCTGCCCCAGTGTTACTTACATGCTCTGGTGTTGAGGTTCACATTTGTGATGTCATCTTTGATGGCCAGGGCCTAGAGTCTTGGGTGCATGGCCGAAGGCTGTAGCCGTAGGCCATGTACCCAAGACTCTAGGCCCTGGCCACAACCACCGCAGCAGAACTCTACAATGCTCCCAAACATTTTTATTATGGTATGTGGGCTGCTTAGGGTATATGTTTTCAAAAATGTGAGTACTGATTGGTAGCACAGTAATAGTTTTTATAGGATAGTGAGATCTTTTGTGTTTGTTTGTTTGTTGGATTGTGTTCAAATTGTTGGTATTGAAGACTCTAGGCATTTTGGTTGTATTTATTGGTGAGGTGTTTGTTTGCATGGCTGTGTTATGTTGCGATGTTTGTTAGTTTAATTATTATATACTTACTGTTTCCTTTGTTGAGGCTGTATGAAGAGTTTTGGCCAGGCCATGCAGTCAAGGTGTAGTGTACGGCAACAAACACTGCAGCATAAGATACCCTTGGAAGCACACATTTTGGATTCTGGTTTATGGTCAGGTCTTTGCTTGAATGGGCGTGTTATGATGCAGTGTTTGTGAGTCCAATCCTTATATACTTTCTGTTTGACTTTTTGTGGTTTTATGCAGTTTTTTCATGACATGGGTAGTTGGAGCATACCTTTTTCGTCAATCACTATGATAAAAGATAAAATCACATGTTAGTGTAGGTAGTTTATAATAAGTATTGCATTCTATAGTAGACATTTCTGTAATTTGTCGACACTCATAGTTAGTACTTTAGAAGTACTATAGTTCAAACCAGTGTACTGTGCAATTTCCTCAGTTCCTGTGTTTGTTGATTAAATCATTGGGTCTGTGGGAAAAAATCCATGCTGGTTAAAAAAGAAAACCTTCTACGTTGTGGTACAACTTATTTCTATCATTGATTTCAATAGGAGAAATTGAATAGGTGTATGGTTTTTCATTTGTTGGTGGTGGTAGTATGTTGCAATTAGATAGCAGTTGGTGTATGCTATTTGTTTATTTCTTTTGCCATTTTAGTGGTATTCATCTATATGTTGGCTTGTTGCAGATTTTTCAGTCAGTTAGATACCTGTTCGTATTCTAACTATTTATGTATTGTTTAATTTTAGTGGTATTCATGTATCTGTGTCTTTGTTGCAGATTCTTGGGGCAGATGGTTACCTGTTGGCGTATTCTAACTGGTATAGTTTTGAAGTTCAAGTTTTGTTTATGTTCATACACAGATTAGTTATTAAATTTTGGTTTTAAGAATATTAAGTAAGCATTTACAAGATTTGTTGGTAATCTCTGCTCTAGAATAATGGTACTATCATTACATTCAAATCATCCACAATTCTTTTTTATATATGCAGTGTAGTTACCTGCATTGGTTGTGGCTCCTGCATGGTAGATTATACCTATTGTTGTGAAGGTTTTCTTACCAAGTGATACTTGACCATGTGTGAATCCAGTCAGCTTTCAGTTGTTTTTGGTACCATCTGCATTATAGCGTAAAAGCATTACTATTACGTATTTACTATGTGTCTGTATTTGTAAAGTGGAGCGATTATCGGAACTGCAGGTAGTAAGTACATAATCTGCATGGTTTGCATTTTGTACAAGTTGCTGAAATGGAATGCATTCACAGTTAGGTATGGATACATACACAAAGCGTTCATTAGGAACTTCTTCTTGTAGTACATACCTGCAAAGAGTGCATGTACATTTCCACATGTATGAAATCTGGAAGATTTCAATTTTAGTTATGTTTTTGTTTCCTAGTACATGTAGCAAGTAAATTAGCAATTCTTGTGGATCTTCTTGTGAGATTATAGTAAAATTGACCATTCCAGCACAGTAGTCCAATTCCTGTCTTATTCCATGAACACTGTAAGTGTTTTCAGGATTGTTGGTTTCATTTCTATGAAGTACTAACATTTGCAAACACAATTGGACTGTAAGTAAATGTTGTCAATAATTGGTGGCAATTGGAATAGAATGTTTATTGCTACATTTACGTAGCAATTTACACCAGTTTTATTTGAAAATTTGAATGTACCTGACAGTTCTGTGTCCAAGTCATTTGTTGGGAGTGTGCGTTGCTTCTTTGAAGAGGTAGTTGAGTTACTTTGAGAAGTAGATTCTTCTTTGGTTGTGGTCCTTGATGAGGTATTACCTTCTTTTACTTTCTTTGGAGAAATTGCTGTGAGATCCTGCATAGATTGAGTATGAAGTAGTTTTCTTTTAAAACGTTTTGCTTTTTGTGGAACATGATAGGTTTTTAGATGGGGGTGTAGATTGAACGCAGTCTATTGTATTCTAGAATGCAAGAAATATTAGTATTTACTTTACTTGCATTAAAGTTGATTAGAAATAGTCTGTCAAATGTACTTAAGCGTGATAGTGCTACATAGCTCATGCCTTCTTTAAAGACTGTGCTACCTATATCTATCAATGCTTTATCTTGGGTAAGACCTTGTGATTTGTGAATAGTGACTGCGTATGCTAGAGTTAGAGAAAATTGTTCTCTGTGTACATACATGTCTTTGAAAAGAAGAATGCGGGCAGTTGAGCGTCCTATCCTTTTATCTTCGGATAGTTTGTCAAAGAGAATATTGACAAATTGAATATTGTTGTCACATAGGTTTGTTTGAAAGCCAACAACTGTACCAAGTGCTCCATTTACTAATCCTTGGTACACGTCAAGGTTACGTTTAAGCATTACTCTACAGGGTTACCAGACATTTGGTCGAAAAAAATTGGTCGACCAGACAAATGGTCAAACCAATTTGGTCAAAAACCAAATGGTCGAATTTTTTTATTTTTTATTTTCACCCCTTTTTTTAATTTTTTTGGGGGGTCCCTCCCCAACCCCCTTTTTTTCTCTAAAAACCCCTTTTTTTAAAAAACGAAACCCCGAAAAATAAATATATAAATAAAAAAAAAAATCGACCATTTGGTTTTCGACCAAATTGCGTCGACCAAATGTCATTCGACCAGTTTTCAGTCGACCAAATGACTGGACACCCTCTACAGTTTAAAGATAATTTTTATATTTTCTCCAAACCAGCTGTGTTAGAGATAGAGTTTTCCAAGGTGTTTAGCCTTGTTGTGGCTTGTTGACACATGGCTAGTGTCATACCATGTACGTCCAGTTTGTCTGTGGAGGCAATTTGAACTATTGGTTGCATTTCTTTTTTTTAACATTGTTTCATTAAATTTTGAACAGCTTGCAAGAGTTGGCATCAAGGACATACAGTTGACATTTTTGTGTACTAATTGTTCCATGGCATCAGTAGCACATGAGTTATAGCCATAGAGTGCATTGATGTGCCTGGTTTTTAATATAAGTTGTGCTTCTTGAGATAGTACACCAACTCTAATACTTTTTAAAATGTTGGCCGATGTCAGGCCTGCAGACTGCTGCATATTTTCAGTTAATTATCTGTATTGGAAATGTTGCCAAAGGTTGACATTTCTTATGCTGCCAACAGTTTTACGGCAGAGTTTGTGTCCTAAGGTTTTAAAAATAGGTTCACCTTTCACTGGTGTCAATTGAAGCAGATCTCCAAAAACAATAATGTGTTTTCCTCCAAAGAGCTCTTCGTAGTTTGTTTTGAGTACTTCTTGTAATCTGAGGTGAATTAAAGCCAACATTAGCTTGGAGACCATGCTCTTTTAATCTTTTAGTAGCATTTTCATTTGTTTTAACACTCTGTGTAGTTCCATTGCAGCTTCTGTAGAAAATTTGTAATATTCTAATTTGTTTTGGTAATCGGTGTAAAGTGACACCGCCTATGTTATAGGCAGCTAAACCTGTGGGGGCAGTGACAACAGCTGACAGTTTGTCAATTGTTGAAGGAACTTGCTAATGATTTCAATTAAGAATGTTTTGCCTGAACCGGCTTCACCACTGACGTATAGTAGTATAGGTTTGTAATTTTGGCAGGTACATTCTTTATTTTCATGTTGTACACATGTGCAATTTGTTTTGTTACTTCTTGAGAAATGCTACGCTGCTCATTGTTCAGTTTTGATTGTAGTACAGTTAAGTCTTCTGTATCTTCATAGTGACACATGGTGTTTTATACTTCTGTCATAGCTAATTCTGCCTCATTTGCTATTAGTGGCTGTCCCAGTGGTTCTTGGCTTCCTGTTACAGAAGGTTGACTACTGTCGGGAGTGTCCTTATCTAGTTGGGCCTGGAGTTCTTATTCGTGTTGCTGTTCATTGTGCAACATTGTTTTGTACTGTGTAAAGTTTACATCAGTTATAGTGCTTTCATTTGCTTTGAAAGTGTCCTCATAAGCGTCATAGTTAGCTAGTATCTCTTCTTCTTTTCTCCATGGTTTAAAGAGTTGTAGCAGGGACATGTAATATAGTTCTTTATGTTGAGGAGTTTTTAATGACAATTTGATATGATTAATGAAACTTGGTTTGGTAAGTTTTACTAACCTGCCTTCACAATTTGTCACTCTGTATCTACCTTTTTTTTCATCGGGTTTTATATTATTTTTATATGTGAAGTTTTGGGCTATGTGGTATAGATACATGGTTTCCAAAGTGGTACTTCTGTTTGGGTAGTATGTGTCTAGTAAATTGTTTTTCAATATGTCTTGGCTGTTGGGATCATTTTTGGCTATTGTTTCTATGTCGTCGTATGATTTGAGAACTCTTTTTCTCGATTTAGCAGGACCCATATTTAGCCATACTATATTTTCAGATTTTCCATACAAAACAGTACCGGTTAAACGATCTGCAGCTTCATAGCAGCCACATTCTCTATGGGAGAGCATTTTTATGCCCAAGCTGTACAATTTATGAGACAGTGTTTTGTCTGATGATAGGTCATTCCAGAGGTCTTGAAGCTCAGTTTTTTCTGCTTTGGTTAAGTAGGCTGTAACATATCATGCAACTGCAGTGGAATTGTCTGCAATGTACTGCACATCTATGTTTGCATTCCATAATAGGGCAATGTTTGCATTGTAATCATTGATATATTTTGCTTCTTGTGTTCTTTTTATGTAATATGTGTTTTTAGGTGATTTACCTTTAACACTATGGCCCTCATTCCAGGTTTGTTGATAGTCATGGTGCTATTTGCGACATGACTGCCACCAATAATGGTACCGTGTCCAGATTGGTGCAATGGCGATTTAGTCCGACCTTGGCGGGACTGGTGAGTCCCCATTCACCAAACCATTACCCATTCCCATTTGAGCCCCCACAGGGCTCAATGGGAATGGGGAGGGCGCAAATAACGGGCTGGCGTATGTCAAGACTGTTATTTGCGCCCTAGTCCCTTAACGGGTCCCGTCCATAACGCCAGGTCAGACCAGGTATTAAAGGAGGGACCCGCTAAGGGACATTGTAGTAGGGCAGTAAGGGATTACCGGCCCTGGTCTCCTTACCGGTGCCCGGTATCCCTTTCCACCCTACTTGGAATGAGACCCTATGTCTAACTGAAGACATGAAGTTGTTCACTTCACCTGTTTCTGTAACCGCGGTCTAGGGAAACCAAAGCGGCATTTGGTGTAGTAGTTCCCTTTGTTTTTGTAGTTGTGATGACAATATTTGCCAAATTTGTGTCTTTGAAATTGTACAATTTGTGCATGAAGAATACTGTTTGTTGCTTCTGATGGAATTTCACAAGTGACATATTTTTCGATAAACTGTAAAACAGTGGCATCACTGTCTTGACCAAATTTAGGAGAATCGTTAATCCATAAAAGCATGTGGATATGTGGTGCTCCTCTGGCTTGGTATTCTTTTCGCCAAAAGAAGTGTTGCACTTCTCCGAGGGGAGGAACAGTTTTATTACAAATAAAGTGTAGCATAGCAATGAAGCAATGATGGAAATATCTTGAAACATTAACTGGATCTAGAGAGCAACGTTCTCCAGGTGTTAATCTGCCTATGTTTGTTTTGTTTTTGTTTGATATGCCTAGGAAATCATGTAAATCTTCCCATGCATATTCTTCACAACTTAATGTAACAAACCAAGTGGGTGGGCCAAGGTTTCTTATCATACAACATAAATCTCCGTGACGTCGGAACCAGTACTCTTTAGTACCACGCATGTTTGCTAACAGATTTGTAAGGCTTGATTGGAAAACCTCATCTTTTTCTTGCACTTTTTGTAGTAATTGCGTAGCTGACATATTTTGAAAGTGGGTTCCTGATTTTAATGTGTGTGCAACTCCGTAACATAGAGTTGCTAGTTCACTTTCAAAGAGTAGGTGGAATATGTATTCCACATTTTGTCTCAATCTGGGATCTTCAGAATACATTCGTAATTAGTGGTATTCTGACGCTGTTATCTGAATAGGTCTATCATCGTACCTTCCTCCTTTGCCAGTAGGAAAGAGTAGAGGAAAAACACGTGCTTGTATACTTTTTTCCCATATGCTGATTGGTGATCCTTTGGTTTGTCACATTTGGTACATTTCTATTGCATCATCTATGGTGTCATTAGAGTGTAATCGATGAATTGTATAATGGTTTAACATAATGGATACTGTAGCAGGATCTAGAAGTTCAAATTGACCAGTTTCTGGTGACTCTTGAATTATTTCAGTTATTTCCCTTAAGTTTTCTTCAATATGTATTTCTTTGTAGTATTCATTATTGTCTTTTAGTTATTCCAAGACTTGACTAACTTTATGTAAGTCTACGAGTTGTTGCTAATTTATTTTGTCTTTTGTAGGTACACCATTTACTAAGACAATTAAAGATTGCTCTATTGGACGTTGCACTCCCAGAGTGTGCACATTTTCTTTTAGATCTAATGGTAAATTATCTACTTTGCCATGAATGCCTTTCACCAATTCAGAGGAAGGTCATTTTGCTGTTTTTGGTTGAAGGCGTTGTTAGGGAGAATTCTCTGTTTAGGCTGAATTTCCTAACCTAGTGAGTCCCCCAGCAGCTTTGCTGGATTTCTGGAGTTTGTTTTTTTCTCCTGCCAAGAGTGAGACTCTTTTTCTCCCACTCTTGGACATGATTTGTGGTGTTTCTTTGACTGTTAATGTGTTTTACGGGCTATGGGGTCCTTTACTGCATAGGGTCTTATGTGTTGTTACTATGTGTGTTACACAGCACCCTCAGTGCAGTGACACAGGGGTGTCATAGTGACACCCCACCATAGAATCCATACCCTGGGACTGACTACTGTCTCCCAGGGCATGTAAAGTCACCATTGGCTTTACTAGTCCCAAATTATGAACAGAAACCAGTACAAACCATCATATTGTGGACGTACTGGTCGGGGCAATTCGATTGCCCCGGGGTCTGTTAGTCGAGGGGGCACGTCTCCATCCCCCTGATCGAGTTTTGGCTGGTGGCAGTGGATACTACTTTTTATATTCGACCGCGAATATATCTCTATGGGATTTTCCCATTGTTCGAGGCTACCAACTTTAATTATTTAATTCTCATAGCCTTGAACATACCGCCGGTTTATTTATTTAATATTAATTCGCCGGTTGGTATTTTTTGCCAGAACTCGATTCTAAAATGGCGTTTGTTTTCTCTTCTGTGACTTCAACCCAAGTCGAGCCCTTTGTTCCACTTTTTGGCGGGCTTCTCCACAGAAGCCTCCAAAAGTGGTGCCACTCTGTCTGGGTACCACATGGGGTGTGGGAGGGGGTTTAGGCACCCTGGACTGAGTTACCTTAGTAAGTCAAGTCGCACTCTTGTGTGATTGGCCCAAGTGGTGAACCGGCCGGCTCACCACTTAGCATGCTTGATTGACAGCTAGGCTGAGTGAATGGGGGTGTGCTGCATAAAAGCAGGGCTTTTGGGACTGGAACTTCAGAAGTCGCCACAGGACCTGAGAATCCGACGAGGGAGAAGAGGAGCCAACCTGCTACGACGACACCACCAGTGGAGCCCTGCGGAACCGACTCACCACTTCCCGATGACAGAGAAGATCTCCCGACTGGAGAGTCTTCTTCCCCTGACTGGTGAGCATAACACGTTTACCTTCTTTTTTTCGCATCCCAGGAAGTCTTGTGGTTGAATTGCCCGTGCCAAACACCCCGGCAACCGGATAGCACACTTACCACTGGACCGCGAATAAAAGGACCGCTCCTTTTAACTGAGAACTCCGCGGCTGGTTTCTTCCCTTGCAGTGCAACAGACTCCTGTCTTCCTCCCCGACAAGATCCTCTCTTCCCCCGGATGAAGCACCGACTGGCATCCGCTGCCAGGAACAACTGCCCCCGCTGGAGTATTCTCACCACTTTAAGGTACGTGTCTGCCAGGCCTCCCTTTCTAAAGATTGCTACAAGGTAATAATAATCCCTTAACCTTCTGGACTGGGCTGGCCGCCTTGACCATCTAACTGGTCCCTTTCTTTTTGTCCAACTCTTTCTGAACTGATTTCGAGACTTTTGGGCACTTTGAACCGTGTGACCTTGGACACATTTCGACCGGAGCCTCTTAAAGTGGGTCCGGCCTTGTTACTTTTGACTTTACGGTTTTAACCTGCCTTCTTCTCCTACTGTATTCTTCTGAAAGTGTTGGGATCTGTTTCTATCTTTGCTCTGCCTTTCTCTCCCTTTTAAACTGATTGATTAGAGTGCCATCTTCGTTAAGCGCTCACCGCTGTCTGAAAATAAGTGTTGCTTTACTTAAGACTTGTCTAACTAATCGTTGAAGGGAGTGTATATCTTTTAGTGACCGTGTTTTTGAACTGCTTAATATTAGTGCCTGTGTGTTTTATTAGATGTGGTTTTAAATAAATACTTATATCTCTTTTACACCAAGCTCTGGTCAGTGTTTGCTTGTTCTACTGTGTTCTTTTGACCTATTGTGAATACTCTGTATACTGTTTAACTCTTCTTGAGGGAAGTCTGACTGCTCAGCCACAGCTACCAAGTGAATCTGTGTGGTACAGACTGCTACCAAGTGGATTTACTGCCAAACAACTGTAGTCTTAAATCTTTTGCAGTGGTCCCAGAGGGAACTGCACAGCTTTCTGCCTAACAGGCGTATTATTGCTTGAAATGGGTGCACTGTTTGAATTATGATGCTCTCATATAAATTGAGTTGTTGCAGGGCTTTTGGTAGTGGGAATAATTCCAAGATATTTGTGATAGCACGTGAAGGAGTTTGATTGTTGTCAAGTTTTGTAGTACAATAACTGCTAAGTATTAAGGGGTCAGTTATTTCGTATTTGTTTTCTGCTATAAGGTAGAGAGCTAATTCAAACCATTTGGAATCTTCATTGTTTTCTATTTTGTATGTTACGTATATAGTTTTTGTGTTACTTTTATAAAAAGTTCTGCGGCAATACACACACACATGGTTTGGTACTTCAGCAGATGTACTTTTAAAATTGAGTATTTCTTTGTTGTATGTGTGTAGTAGAAAATTGCCATCTGTACAATTGTTGCTAGTTTGTTGTACAGCTACTGTATTTTGTAAGTGGCTTTCACTTCCAAAATATTTTTTCTGGATATGCTCTATTTTTCCAGTAGGTCTTTGGTTGTACCATGTAGAAGATTGTTATTTAAATTGGCTAGTGCTAAAGCAGGACTTTTAGCATAGTACAGTTTATAGACTAGATTTCTTATAGTTGAATGATGTGTTTATATCATTTTGATATGATGGAAGGTGCTTTTGCAAATAGGTCCTGAAATGCAGGCCAATGAATGTCCTTGTAGTCCTGTGTATTTGCGCACCAGACAGGTATCCATATTTTGCAGCAGTTTTATTTTGATTTTGTCTTTGGCTTTCACATATTGATTAAGGAACTGGCGTGAAGATTTGAAAGATTTTTTGGGAATGTTACACATTGACGTGCATGTCCATTTGAATACTGGACGTTCTGGTTCAGTCGAATGGAGAGTTGATACTGAGTTTTCTGGGGATATTTTTGTAAGCAGTATTTCTTGTTGCATCATGGTATTATTAAGTTTTTCATAACCTCGTCCACTGCTACGTATGGCAATTGTGTTTGTTTGGTTTTGTTTGTAATCTTCTTCTTTAAAATATGGTTCTGTGCTCGTGGTGTGACTCCATTCACCTCCACAGATATTTAAGAAGTTATTTTTGTTGACATTCCGTTTATTGAAAAATCTTTTCTGTAATGTAGTAGTTAGTTTTGTTAGTGGTTTCATTCTGTTTAACACTAAAATAAATAACTTTCTTTTGAGAAGGATTGCACTGTCTATTAAAGCTTCTAAGATACATTTTCTACGGTAGGTTTTAAGTGTTGTGCATGATTTGTCTCCTGTTTTTATAAGATTCTGAAGGACTCTGTTGCGGAACATTTTTGCTAAAATACTTTTTTTGGCATGGTTACTTCACTAGATCAAGATTTATAGGAGCAGTTTTAGCAGTAGTGATAGCTGCATTCTCGTTAATCATTTTCTGTTTTCTTTTACATTTTGATAGAGGGGCCAAAGTTTCTGTACTGGAAGATTGTTTTGTTTTGCTAAATGATTGTATTAGCTGTTTTGTTTGAACTTTTTGTAGAAACTCTGCTAGAGATGGATGCTTATTTTGGACACTTTTATTTTCATTTGCCCTATTTCTGCGTTGCTTTCTACGGACTTGCTCTCTGGTAGGCATTCTGTGGGGTCTGTTGAACCAAAACAAGATGGTATGGGTTGGACTGTTGTGCAATGTATGTGTGCTGTATGCATGAGTGTCTGAGTATGATGGTAAAGATGTATGTGGTGGTGTGTAATTATGCATTGGGCAGATACATTAGTTGGGAAGGCTATTATTCTATTTATGTGCTACTATACTGTGGTTCAGATGACAGTGGAAAGTGAGCTAGTGGTGAGGAGAAGCATTAATAGTAAATCTAATGGTATAAAATTAAAACAGTTCTTTGTTTTGTAATACTAACATTCTAGGGGCTGAGTTATGTTATTTGTGTTCCAAAAAACGGGGATTTGTGTGTCACTCTGCCTGCTAATCCCTGTTTAATAAATGGTGATTTGTGGGCAGAATGGTGCATAAATCGTCGGTTTTTGGTGCACAAATTACATGAATCAACCGCACAACAAAACAGTAAGTATAGCAATTAAACTGAAGGGGAGAAGGAGAGTGTGGGGAAGAGGAGGAGGAGGAAACGGATGGGTGAAGGGTGAGAATGGGGTCAGGGGGCAGCTGAGGGAGATGATCAAGGAGATAAGGAAAGGGGACAGGGGGCAAGAAGGGGGGGAGGGGTTTCATGGTGGGGAATGGAGAAGGAGAGATTTGAGGGATGTGTGGAATGAGGAAAAGGTAGAAATAGAGTGGAGTGTGAGAGGTAAGGAGTTCCAGTGCAGGGGGGCTAGGAGGAATGTGGAATGAGCAGGTTTCTTTGGAGTTGTTGTTTGTAGTTCAGATGCTGCTGTTTTCCAGGAGAGTGTTCTTCACTGCATTTGTAAAAGAAAGAAGTTAGTCATTTTGTGTGTTTATAGTACTGATGTTAATTGAGCCGTTGATTTTTATGTTATTGCAATAGTATTCTTGTTTGATATCTGAACATAGTGTATGCATGCAGTTTCATTTGACTATGTGCAGTATTTATATTTTATTTACAGTATTTTAGTTCAACATACTTTGCAAATGAGTAGAATATTAACTGTATGAAACTCACTTGGTTTTTGAAAGCTGTGTTATAGGATGTTAGGAGAAAGAAGAAATAATTATATATTTATTTTGCAATTTTTATAAGGTAAATGGCAGAAACTGTATAGAAAAGCATGGAATGTATGCATTTGTGAAGGTGTGGTAATAAAGCAGAAGGATGTGATTTACAGGCAGTGGTGTTATTGCAGCTGGGAGCTTTTCAATGATAGTGTCCATGTGTGTGAGTGTGTGAAGATACATGACCTTTTACTGGCTGTGTGTAATTTTATAATACCCTACTAAGTGTTTTCCCACAATTATATTGTTATTTCTCCCATCTTCTAATATTATAATTTTTTAGATAGGTGTGTGTGTAAAAAGAAAAATGGATAGCAGACAGGTTTGGAAGTGACAGTTGATTATAGCAGATCGGAAAAATGACAGTAAGTTATTTTTAAAGGTTATATAGGTTAAGTGGCATTTACTCTGTTTATATGCATTTACAAGAGGCTTTTGTGCACTTTGCGCAGAAAATATGCATACCTGTAGTTTGTATTCATGCATGTGGATATGCATGCAGCTGCAAGTAGAAATCTTGGAGACTTGTAGAGTAGTTTTTGTAGTAGGTGCTTTCCAATGATATGAGACTTGTTCTCAGAGTGATCAACAGTACATTTGAAGTGGAGTTAGATGTAGAGGTTTTGGATGTGATTGGTGGATGGTTGTGTGACTGGTTAGCTGTACCCAATGAGGTAATGGCACAGAGAGTCGAAATGGTAGAATGGCTGTCCAAGTTATGATATGTCCGCGGACATTGTGGTAATCCGCGGACACCACGTATTACATACTGGGATTTTGGGGTGGAGAGGCATGCAAATGAGAATGAGCAGTGCAAGGGATTGGTCAGTAAAGTTTACTGGGTGTGTTGTGTAAGGAGAGAGTTTGTCAGAAAGTCTTTTTCCTGAGAGACGAACAGTTAGCTATGGCTCTGTGATTCAGAAAAGAGATTATCTGGATTTTGGGAGACTCATGGATATATTGGTTGGCGGTGCATGCAGAACGCTGTCGAGTAGCTGCAGATCTTGGATTCCCTCAAGTGGAAGTGCACTGGCATGGAGTGCATGGAAGGAAGTGGTTGGACTTGGTACCTCTCTGTGCTAGTTTGGAGACAGAGCTTCATCCAGACATAATTATAATTCATTGTGGAGGGAACAGTTTAGGACATGTGTCAGGAATTTCTTTGCAATTTGCGATGAAAGAAGGACTTGGGAAGGTCATGGACATGTTTCCAAATTCCCAAGTAATTTTTTCTCGTATTGCGCAAAGTCAAATGTGGCTGTGTTCTTCTTCATTTGGTCCACAAATGGAGAAAGCGAGGCGGAATGTTAATAAGGCAGTTTGTGCCTTTCTAAGAGATGTTGGCATGTACTCTTTCCACAATGAAAATATTATGTTTCGTAGCACATACATTTTTCGCAGAGATGGAGCACATCTTATGTATGCTGGTAACCAGATTTTTCAGAGAAATGTACAAATTGCATTGCGACCTTTTGTGGAATTACAGCCATCCATTTTGCAGTAGGTGTTGACTATTTAAAATGTTCAAACACCACCAAAAGGCTCTATTCAGAGCCACCACTTCCTCCCACAGAAAAGTGCAATGGTTTTGATAGGGCAGCACCCCAAAATGTTAGATGCCCGCGAACTGTCCGCGGACTTCTAAAAAATGCACAGGGCCCTGCTCCATTTATTTGTCACTTCTATTTTAAGACTGTGAAAGGTGGCTCTGAAAAGAGCCTTTTTTTTATTTTTGTTGTTTTATATATTTTTGGGTTTTTTACACACGACACACTAGGAAAGGAGGGGAAAGGAGGATAAGGGGGGACACCAACCACAGGGATAGGAAACGGCAGGTGGAGAGAGGAAGATGTAGGGTGGGCCTTACTTAGGTAGTGGGCAGGTCTTCTCGTGCTCCTTGACCGCAGTCTCGAAAGCACTTCAAAGTCTCTCCCCCCTGCAGAGTACTGTGTTGCAGTAAACACACAAAACTGTGACCCTCAAAAGGTAACGATCATCAGCATCATGGATGGCCTGTGAGGCAGCTGGAGGGATGCGCTGTCGCACAGGAGTGTCTTTTGTGGTGACAGGAGCAGAAACGGAGGATGTGGTAGAGGAACTCAACCTACTAATTGTTAACAAGGTACAACTTTGCGAATGGCCCCACCGTGGAATTACCTTAGGTGTCGCTTCATAGATGTCGTACTAAAGCTGTAAGAATCAGGCCTCCCACGACTCAGCACCATTTTGCACTGGTTGTAGGTGACCTTGTTTGCACGTGCTTTTGGTACGTCACCTTGAATGGTAAATAACCGGCACACCCAAGACTCGCGGCGAGTGCTGGTAGTAGGGAATTCCACTACCTCATCCTCTTCATCCTTCTCATCCTCCTCTATATCCTCACTCCTGTTCCCCTCTTCAGGCCCTTGGGGAGGTGGTGGTGGTGGAGGGGATGGGGGTGGTGCTGAGACAGATGCAGCACCAGCTGGAGCAGCAAGCATTGATGCCATCAGGTCTGATAGAAAGCAGCAAAATCTGGAAGATTACCAGCCAAAGTAGACAATTGTCTGTCAGATAGCCAGAAGCACAATGAGGGTGAGCTCTGGGGTGTGGCCTTTTATAGGGGTGCGGGTGCATGCTTCGCGGACACCCGCGCTGTCCGCGGACAGATCAAACACCGCAAAAGGGCTCAAAAAGTTCCAAAAAGTAGGTGGAAAGTCAGAGTCATTGTCTGGGACATGTGCTATGGTGAATTTCTACTATAAAATACTTTGGATTGCCTGAAAAAGTATTTTTAAAATGTTCAGGGACCAGGCAGTGTCCGCAATTCAGGACACACGCTGAGCGTGGGTGCGGTCAAATGATGATGTCGCGAACACGTCGGCGAAGAGAACGGGTGTCCGCAGGACACCAAATGTACAGGAACAGCGGTGTGCATGCACGCAGGTGTTCTACGGACAGTGTTCGGGTCCTGTAACAAATTAAAAGTGTGACACAAGTCAGACGGACAGTTACGGACAGGCGTGATGTTCGTAGGACTTATGGATGTGGTGCGCATGTGCATAGATGTTCTACAGGCAGTAAGGACAGGCATAGTGTCCTTAGAACACCCCCATTTTGGTTAATTACAGATAACCCAGACACCATGCATGTTCTTAGAACAGTTTCAACTTGCCTGCGGACATTACAGACATGCATAGTGTCATTAGTACACCTCCATTTTAGTTAATTGCGGACATTCCAGACACCAAATGTGTTCTAAAAACAGTTTCAACTTGCCTGCGGACATTACGGACATGCATAGTGTCCTTAGGACACTATCATTTTGGTTAATTAAGGACAACCCGGACACCGTGCATGTTCTTAGAACAGTTTCAACTTGCCTGCGGACAGTACAGACAGGCACAGTGACCTTAGGACACCTCCATTTTGGTTAGTTACAGACAACCCAGACACCGCGCATGTTCTTAGAACAGTTTCAACTTGCCTGCAGACATCACGGACAGGAATAGTGTCCTTAGGACACCTCCATTTTGGTTAATTGCGGACATTCAGGACACCGAATGTGTTCTGAGAACGGTTCCATCTTGCTTGCGGACAGTACGGACGGGTATAGTGTCCTTAGGACACCTTCATTTTGGTTAATTACGGACAACCCGGACAGGCTCAATAAGTTCCAGAAAGTATGTAGAAAGTCGGGGTCATTGTCTGGGACATGTGCTATGGTGAATTTTTACTAGAAAATACTTTGGATTGCCCGAAAAAGTACTTTTAAAATGTTCAGGGACCGGGACAGTGTCCGCAATTCAGGACACACGCTCAGCGTGGTCACATGATGACGTCGTGAACACTTCCGCAAAGGGAACGGGTGTCCGCAGGATGGCAAATGTACAGGAACGGCTGTGCGCATGTGCGCCGATGTTCTCCGGACAGTGTTCGGGTCCTGAAACTAATTAAAAGTGCAACACAAGTGTGACAGACAGTTACGGACAGGCGCAATGTTCGTAGAACTTATGGGTGTGGTGCGCATGTGCATAGATGTTCTACGGGCAGTACGGACAGGCATATTGTCCTTAGAACACCCCCATTTTGGTTAATTACAGACAACCCGGACACCACGCATGTTCTTAGAACAGTTTCAACATGCCTGCGGACATTACGGACAGGCATAGTGTCCTTAGGACACCCCCATTTTGGTTAATTACGGACATTCCGGACACCAGTGCTGTCCGCGGACATCTTAACTGCCTTTTAAAAAAAAATAAGACACAAAAGCCTGAATTAAAACACATCTAATATTTTTTTTAATTATATACAGATATAAAATGTATGCAAGAGAGGGGGAAGCAGAAACTGACACAAACACAGGGAAATTAGGGGTTTGGAGAGGATGGATGGGAGGAGATGAAGGGATGTAAGTCTCATCGTAACGTTTTTCTTGGTGGGGAAGGTTTGGGGATAGTTGACTGGGACATAGAGAGGGGGAACAGGTACATGTGGGACAATGATATTTAATTGTTTCTTTTATGTGGTCGTCCACAAAATGTTTCAAAAGATTGTAATTTTCCATTAGCATGTCCATTTTTTCTAGGATGCGCTGCAGAGTATGTTCTAATGTGTCTTTAGGTGTATTATTCTCAATGTTTGTATGGTCTGTTAAGAAAATGTTAAGTACACATAAAGTTATGATTATTAATTTGGTTATATAGAGAAGTGTCTTCCATTAGTATCACTATCTTCAGTCATTTCCTCACGTGGACAATTTTTCTCAAGCCATTCCAAAGTACTGGCCATTTCTGTGTAAAAGAAAAATATATATTACTTTTAGTGTACCTAATACAGAAAGTTTAGAAATATATAAGAAAAATTAAGTTTACTTACTAGCTTCTGGTAAGTTGTGTTCTTATGTTGTGTAGGTCTGCTGTTGCTCCTAGCTGTGAAGTTTCTGTGAGGTAATTATGTCGGAGGCATATCTTTTTTGTTTTGGTATATTCCATTTTAGTACATATGGTATTTAAATGGATGGTTGATGTGTTACAGATATACGTTCCACTTCTTATTTATTATTACATATAATGTGTTTATATGCTGCTTTTTGAACTTGTACAGTGTTCATATGACTTGATAGAACAATTTAAGATACCCCCTGAGTTTTTGGGTAATGTTGATGTTGTCCGCACTCGTCCGCGGACATCAAAATCACTAGCTAGGAGTTCAGTATGTTCTATGTTACATGTATATAAAGTCAGTGAATCCTAGTAAACATCTATCAAATTCACAATATGAATATATATATTTAATACAATAAAAATTGATAAAGGAAGGTTATGGTCCGGTTGCGCTATTAAAAACCTACGAAATTCAGTAAAAAAAACTTTGTTAAAGGGATGTTATGGTTAAGTTGTGCTACTAAAAACCTATCAAATTCAATAAAAAAATCTTCGTTAAAGCAACGTTATGGTTAAATTGCACTACTAAAAACCTATGAAATTCAGTAAAAAAAACGTTGTTAAAGGGACGTTATAGTTCAAAGTAAAACAGAAAAACCCCAGAAATTCGCCAGTTATGGTAAGCTGAGCAACCATAACTCGCGCCACCACCGTGCATTGCTAAGACTAACACCCAGGACATCAAGGATGACATCACAAATGTCATTGATGACATCACTGATGACATCACATGTGCATTTCCTTTCATGAAAACTCTGTACAAGAGATTCTTATAATGTTGACAGAAAAAGTGTCAAGGATATTCAGAGCAAGTCTGTTCATGATTTTTTGTGGACAATCTTTGGTGCAGATTGATAACTGAATGTCCAAGTTAATTTGAAATGCAAAAATAATAAGCATGATTAGATTCATTTGATCCATTTTGCTGTCTTCATGTGGCTTGCAGTGAGCCCATTGTTAAGTTAGAAAAATTGGAATGCAGATCAGGAGAAATGTAACTCTCTCATCCGTTTTGCTGCCTTTTCAAGCAGCTTGGAATAATCACGGGCTCGAGGGTGGTTGATTAAAAAGGAGGTGGTTCTGACGGAGTATGGTATCACAGAGAATGACAGAAATGTTTACATTTAATGTAAGTAAAATGCATATCCGTGGACAGTTTCAGGGAGAGGGCTAAAATAGTACTGCAGCCGGTAGGCTGGCTCTCTTGGACTGGTGCAGGTGTCACAAAAGAGTCTGGCAGTCTTGGGCCCTTTTAATCGATGGCTGATCCTGGGGACGAGCAGCAGTCGCTGACAGGCAGAATGGCTGGGGAAGGACTTGATGGGCTTTGAGCAAGAGACATGGAGTGCACAACATAAAGAATTCTCCTGTCTGAGCAGCTAGACGAAGGTCGTTTGCAATTCAGGATACACAGACAATATTTCTTGAATGAGTTCCCAGTTAATTGAGGGAGTATAATTGTAATGTGGGCAGCCGCAGGCTGGCAATACTTTACACTTACAAATGTAGACATACATTTTCCATGTGTTTTATTCATCGTCCGAATAGCAAGTTTCAGTTGTAGTGGGAGCGTTAAGCAGCCAACACAGCAGATAGGTCTCAAGGTTAGAAATCGCAGTGTCCTGGCCAACTATCACGAGAGGTTATTTGAAGTTGAATGTGAAAAGCACATTTAACGCTGGGACAAAACCCCACACAAGTCGTATTTCTGAAGCAGCAATTATCGTTTTTGAGACACAGATGTAAAATGCTATGAGAGAACACTGTGCTTTATTTGCTGTGTTTTGATATTCTGCATAATTCTAACCTTCTATTAAGAAAAAAAGTGAGAAAATGTAATTTATTGTCACGCTTACCTGAGTCTCTGCAGGAGCAATAGAGTTCTACGGTTCCTTGTCTGGCTCTACACCACCCCTCAGTTAGTGGGAAGTCTGACCTGCCAACAGAGTGAATGGTTAGGATTGAATTAAAGGGATAGCCTACCCTCTTTCTCACCGCAACCCACTTAGATACCTAATTCACTACAGTGTGTGTCTCACCCGTGTGTTTAGTTTGGTGCGCACTCCATCCTGCTCATTCAGGAGCGTTATTTTCTGGGTGATGCTCTGGATGTTGCTATTCTTGAGAACTGCCTCCAGCAGTTCACTGCTTAAGTTCCACAAGTTCGTGTCACCCTGTTACTGCACTGGGATTTTAAGTTCAGGTAAGTTTTCAGGTAAGTTCAGGTAAGTGCTAGGTTTGTCACCAAGTCCATGACTGCCCAGTTACCTCACTGGGATTATTCAAATATACTATTTCTGATCTGCCGTAGCGCTTGCTGATTTGTGTGCCAGTTTACAGCACTGGACTGCAGCAATAGCATTGAGCGGAGATGGCGGAAGAGTTCTAATTGCTTTTCTCTTTCCTTGTAGGGTACCCAAGTCGGGTGAAAGGTGCGCGAGAAATGATGGAAAGCTGGTTCCGGCTCCAAGCGGTGCGCGAGGTAAGTTTTACAGTTCTTCTTTAAAGCATGCTGCGCGGAGATTTGCAGGCGTGTGAAACTCACTATCAACTAACTGCTTTCTCTCTCTTCTTCTTGTTGCAGGACTGGATCCGATGATGCGAGCGCTGACTCTGGCCGCGGGAAGAAGCCGGATCGGGAAATTGAAGACTGAAGACCAAACGGCGGGAAGCGTGTGCTCTCAAGCTTACTGGAAGCACACAAAGCACAGGCTGATCTCCGGGCGTGGCTTTTAAAGGCAGCCATGCCCAAACACTAGACTGCACAGTAACTTCCAGGATGTTCCACAATGTCCAAATTGGAGTGGCAGGAAGTGATGTAAAACCAGGAAACAAGTATGCCAGGCCTTTACCCACTTGGCCCTTACCTGACTTCCCCACCTGCCTCCTCTTGCCAGAGCTAAAGGGGGAAAGGTTTTTATGGGAGCCCGATGGTTAGTAATCATGACATTTATCTCAGTGTAGTTATTATATCTTCTGGTCTCCTGTGGTAACACACATATCTGTGAATAACAAATTGCATATTAATTTACTGCAGGCAGTACATTGATATTGCTGTGTGTATAAAAAATAAAGCAAAACTGGTCACTGTAAATGATGTTCTTCTAAGAGGCTCTGAATGAATGTTCATATTTGGTTTACATGGTAAATGTGTTCTGATATACCGCCAAAAGGACAAATCGTGGTATTGTAAATAAAATACTGCAGGGACATGGAATTATGACCTAGAGTGTACCAAGTCCAGTATTGGCTTACCGTTAGTGACTCCGGTATAAGAACAATTATCAGGCAGTTCCCTATATTTGGGCTCACCACTATACAACAGAAATACGGCCAAAAAATACCACCAAATCTTACTGCCAAGAAATAGCTCTAACAAAACACAGCAATACACAAACCAGATGCAAAGTGATGGAGCTTACAATTTAGACTAGATTCATAATTTCATAACTGGCAAGGGGCAACTTGCTATCTCTGGACACTTTTGTGATTATACTTGCATGACGTACAGACACTTTTCAGAATCATGCCAGAGCCACCTCAAATGCTTTTTTCTGTTCACACATGATTGAAGCGTGTTGGCTGACCTTAAGAAATATTGCAGTCCAACACAAATACATCTTTGACTTGCGAAACAAGTATATCCCATTGCAACGGGCAGTAGAGTTTGTGAAGTTAAAACAAAGGTTTTTCTGTTATTATAGGTTAAGGTGCATGAGATGCAAACAGGTGTATATGGTGCTAAACCCTTTCAGGGGATAGATCTGAGATTGTGGATTCTGTAGTCCGCAACCAAAAAAAAGCTGCTGAAATGCACATTTAATAAACAAAGTGAAATAATGATGAAAGGTAATCGCCAGAAGATCATCGTGAGATACACTCCTATTTAAATGAACACCACCACCCCTTCCCTCGACTTGGGAACAACAAACTGCAACCCCTTTCAATTTCTGCACTATCTTGGCCTTTATTTTTCCCTTCATAATGGATAGCTATCAAACCTTTCCCAGTGCCGGAGAAGTCACCTGCACTACTTCCTCTGTTTTTCAATCAGTGCTTATCAACACCGCTTCTCTAGAAGTTGGGTCCACTATATTTTCAGCACCCCAGGCAACATGCTTTTCCTTTTATATCAAGCAGTGGCAAAGTTTGGGCTTTTGTATAGGCATGGGAAATACACTTGTCAGGCACTGCAGTAGTGATATAAACTAGCTATTGATGGTAGCAGGTGTAAAATGGAACGAGTACCTCGGTATCAATTTGCAGTACCTGGCAAATGCCTAATGCTTACATAAAAGCCAAACACACCGGCTTTGCCAATGTTTGTATTTAACAGGACTTTGGTGATGGACACTTATAGTGCATATAAATCGAGTGGTTAAGCCAATTTTATTGCACCACAGTGGTTTTACAGCTCTAATTAAGTCATTGGGGGTCATTCCGAGTAGGACGGTAAGGGTTAACAGTCACCGTTAACGAGACCGGTGCCGTTAAACCCTTACCGCCCTATTCCGAGTTCCCTTTGCGGGTTGGTACTTAACGCCTGCTTTTTGCAGGCGTTAAAAAACCAACCCGCAAAGGGACTAGGAGCTAATTACGGCACCGTAATTTACGGTGCCGTAATTAGCGCCTTCCCCATTCCCATTGAGCCCTATGGGGCAAAAATGGGAATGGGGAAGGGCCCTTGGTGAATGGGAAATTACCGACCCCGCCAACCTTGGAATGGGGCGGTAATTCCGCTATTCACCATGGCGGAGTCGGAAAAATAACGGCGTCAACCAAGGCGCGAATAGCGCCTTGGTTTAGCGCCAGGGTCGGAATGAGGCCCATTAACTCTCAGAAGACTGCTTTGAAAAAACACTGGCAGGCAGTAAGAGTGCAACGTTTGATAGTAAGGCTTGAGTAAAGTGCGCTCAAAGAGTTCTCATGAGGGGGCGTTTTGTGCTGGGAGGAGCAAGAACTGGGTGGGAATGGCTATAGGGATTAGCATGGCCTTAGGTAGTCAATAGGTGGGTAAATAACCAAATAACACCTAATCGCCCAAACTAATAAAAAACAGGGTTTTCTTTCTAAATTCACTACAAATATTTCTTGCCTCCCAGCTCGCATGTACTGTCCCTTCCACATCATAATATTCAATATTTTCTTTGCACGGAAACCCTTGAAAAAGAAAATCTATCACCAGCCCCCAAACATTCAGAAATCTCCTTCACTTACCCTGTAAACATGCTCTCCAGCATCAAAGCACTTACCCCTTTATGTCATTTTTAAGCCATTTAAAAGAAATCTCAATACTTTGCGGCCGCCGTTCTATGGTTTTCAATGCCTCATGCAAGATATACAAGAGTTAAACACGAATGGGAGGGGGTGAGGGAGCCCCTCTACTGAGAAAGAATATGATTGAAATAACATGCGAAGTCCAGCACCAAAATGTTAGGTAATTCTTCTCTGAACAAGGGTATCATCAGCAACCCCAGGCACGTGTTTCAGCCTTGTTGGGACTCCTCATTGAGGGTAGACTGAGGCTCTTTAAGACAGAGCGGGCAAGGGGTCCATGCCTGGATTAACTTTATCCTCAGTAGAGGGGTTCCCACACTCTTGTTTAATTTGTAAAGAAATTCCATAGTACAGGTTATTTGAACTATATTCGTCCTCAGTAGAGGGGCTCCCCCACTCACGTTTAACTCATGGGATATATATGGCCCACGTTTAGCAAGTAATATGTGAGTCATAAATCCAACTTATGCCCAAAACGAGTCATAATTTATGTGGAGGTAAATTACACAAATTTACAAAAAAGATGCATGTCAAAAACAGAAAGGCAGGAGTCAAGAAAAATAGAGTACATCAAAGTGGAACTTACATCAGAGGCAGAAGTTACGGAAAGACAAATAGGCGCAAGCAACCACAACAATGTATAAAAATGACTATCCCTGCTAAATATTGACCAGAAAATACACTCCAACACCCGCAATCATCACTAATCCCCCATTGATGAGACTGGACACACAAAACCCACACCACAGAACACATGAAACACACACACTGCCACATCACAGGTGCAACCAATACAACAATCCCAAAAAAGGAAAAGCACTACATGAAAAACACACACACACCGCCAGCAAACAAGACACACCTGAATTGCCCACACACACAGTTGCAGAACATCCCACACAAACAGTAACAAACCAACCACTGCACTGATAACGCATATCAGCACGCACATCATGATCTCACACGTCCCAATATAAAGGCACACAGTGCCATTCCACTCCTACCATCCAAGGAAATGTATCCCTGTGATTTGGTAATAGTGCTGTGTTAGAACTGATTTTCTATGCTCTGGCCTGGTGGACAGATGTATAGGAGGCCAACGTATATTGGGACAAGAACAGCTCTGGTAAGCTGTAGCCAAACCTGTTTTGGTAGCAGTGACAGGAGGCCTAGGCTATGAGCTTCAGAGGTGGTGAGCTTGTAAAGGGTCCACAATGAGGTCACACAATGGGAATAACAAATTGCACTTAGACGGATGTATAATAGTACAGTTATTTATTTATGGCCAACACACACTATGAAAAATAACTACTAGCAAGTAGAGTTATCACACAAGACCATTAAATTAAAATACATTTATACATTCACTTTGTTATAGGGCATACTACATATCAGAAACTACTGCAAAGGAAAGGGTAGAATCGTATTATGCACACAAGGTCCACAGAGATGATCCCTAACTAATACTGTCCAACCTTAAGTTGTCTGGACATTTTGCCCAATAGTTCAGGTAAAAGTTCTACAGAAGTTATGGTAGGAAGAAATTCAGGTAGGTTCTCTGGGGCCAGTGAAGGGTTTTCAGTGTTAGCATACAAGTTAGACAATGGCCCAAAAGTAGCCCCAACAGTCAGATGTCTTCCACAAACAAGCATTGGCAAAGCCAATAATGTTAGAATTTAGGTTTATTATAAGCCCATTGACTTATAATTGGAGTATAGGGGTCGGTAAGAAGCTTTGTAACTTACCTCCATACTCTGATTCTTCCCCAGACTTGACAGGACAAAGGAAGAGGGTCTAAGGTTGTTTTTCCCTCTTAAAGTCGCAGTCCTCAATTCAGAGGGGTTGCAGGTTCTAGCTCTGGTTGGTGTCTTTCACTTTTGCAAGGAGTCTCAGTTGAAGAATGCAGCAAAACTCGATCCAGGACCCCTCTCAGGACTGGACTCAGGTCAGCTAAGCTATTTCGGATGGTGGCCACCACAGCATGGTAACAAAAAAAGACTCAGCAGCCACAGTCAGACTTTCCCTCCTATCTCGGATCCCCTCAATGCTAGGACGCTGACATTTCACAGGAGGTAGTCTTGTAGGGAGAGCTGAGGACCCCTTAAGTTTTAGATCGGAACCCGGTACGCTGACGCCGGCAGCACGGTAGCCCAAAAACAAAGCTGGTCAAACACAGGACGGTTGCAGGGCACTTCCGAAGGCATCCTTTGGCAGGGCACCGAGCAGACATCAGGAGCGGATGATCCCTCTACTCCAAGGATCCCAGCTCCTTCAGAGGACTTCCAAAGATCACAAGTAAGACAGGGATCCTCCAGGACAGCAGCAGAAGTTGGTTGGCAGGCCTCCTTCAGTCAGGTCTCAGGTTTCTTTGCAGGTCTCACAGCTGGACAGGATACTTGTCTCCTTCAGATTTCTCCAAGATCTCTGATGAAGTGGTGCAGGGGCCCTCTTCTTATACTAAAAGCCAGGTAAAAGCTGCTGCCCTTACTAGCCATAAAATGACTAGCCCACACAAACCCCCTCCAGCAGCAGTCCAATCAGGACTACTGGCAGGAACATTCATGCATACCACTCAGACACACCAACACAGTCCCAGCCAACATCCTGCCAGCAAACACACAGCCCTCCAGTAGTCTGCCAAAAGCTTCTTCTTTCCTGGGAACTGGAAATCCTTACAATGATTTTCCTAGCCTCTCAGGCCAGGAAGAAGGCTAAAGAACAAGATGGCAAAAGGACAAGCAAAATATCGCGTGGCACGGCCATGTTTGACCAGTAGCCACAGTTAGTAGCCAAACGCGATAAACACAGTAAAGCTAAAATGAAAATTCCCAAAAAGTGGGAAAAAGTCACTGCTGCTTCCATCTTATCCTTTTAGCACACCTAGAGTAACCTAGTGTTAGTCTAGGGCAAACCAAAATTGTACCCCATTATACTGCAGTGTAAGCTGCATTGTACAATGATAAAGATGTACCACAAGTGATACAAAAGTAATCAAAAGTAGTAACATATTAACACGACTAAGGGAAACAAGGATCCCAGAACTAACAGCCCAAAGGACATGTCAGTTTCCCAATCACATATGAGGAAAAGCCAGTGCAATGAAGCTTAAGGCTCCACTGCACTGTAAAATGTACAGGTTAGATTAAAAAATAAAAGCAAAACGCTTGGGCGTTCCATAACAATGGAAGGAAAGGTGCAGTAAAGAGAAATCTTTCCTAACATGCTGTACAAGCAAGAAAGGAACAATGGTGCGGCTGCATCTGCTGCCGCACCCCAGTCGAGAAGGAGGAAATGGAGAGAGCGGGTCTTCCACGCTAGGGTCACCCTCTCCGGCATGGCCAGTGTGGAGGTCTACTGAAGGTGTCTCTACCCTCTGCACGTTATCATGAACATGTAGCGGGAGCCAGAGGGCAATTTGCAACCCGCCACCACACGTTCACCTGCAGTCAGGGCACATGTGAAGCACCTGGCCACCCTGAATTTCTTTGCCGCTGGCTCATTCAAGAGGAACAGTGGCATAATTGAAGGCATCTCCCAGTCCACACAATCACGTGCCCTGCACTAGATTGTGGCATGCATCATATCGGCTGGCACCATGTCGCATTTCTTTGATCCAGGACGAACAAAGACAACTGACTAGCGTATACACAGCAAACATGAATGCATCCACACGCACAGCCCTGCACTGCAAGAAAAAGCAATGAACACATACATACAACAATTCTTCCATAGCAGCAATGCACATTCCCACATCCAATACGTTTAACTTGAATACTCATTATCTAGAGTTAAACATCTTTTGAAAAAGGCCATACATGATGTTGGAAAGGAAAGAAACATGATACAGCTAGCCACTATGACTAATATTGAGATGTTTATACAACAGTGGGGGAACAATTAAGGAACTCTGAATTACCTGAGCACAACCGAATCCAGCATCAGTGTCCACACGTACAAACAAACTACCACATATGCAGCCAACATGACATGACACACATGACCAATCGTCTGCATGCCGAACTCAAAACAATGGCCGCTTTCACACAACACATCATGACACAACTACAGCATAGTCCATCAGAGAGTAAAAATTCCCCAGCGCCGTAACTCATACATCCCACTGGACGACTAACAGAAACACATTGGGTGACTTGACAAAGCGGAGAATATGCCATCACCCGGCCGAATATCCACCACCCACTCATCATCCAAAAGCAGGTATAGGCAAGAAAGCACTACACAACACTCACTCATAAGGCACTTGCATAGATGGGGCAGCGGTACGTACACTGGGACACATCAGTGAGCGCACATCGGGAAAACGCATTAGCATAATGCATGGATGTGGTGTCATTACACACGGCCGGAACCCCAACCACAATGAGATCACATGCATGCATAGGCAACTATTGGTGCGCACAAAATTAGAACGGTTTGGACAGGACACTGTGTTTAATGGGAGCAAGAGTTTCAAAGTGCACCCATGGAGTGAGCAAAGCAAACATTACACTGCCCAAAAATGATCAATAAACAACAGGAACACTGTGTGACTGGACCTTGGGATGCAAACAAGATGCACAAAGGCCTGGTGAAGTAACATCAAGCACCAGCTGAGATGTAATGGCTCTCGCATATGATGTGCAGGTCCACTCTGGTCTATGCATGCACAGCGTATGCCAGAGTAGAACCGAGTCCCTGTTGAGAAAGGAACAGTCTGAAAACTAGGAGTGCACTGAGTGTCGGGAGGATATGGCATCGTGGTTGCCGTACACCATTATAAGTTTAAAAGCTACATAGAGGTGGATGTGATACTGGAGACCATGTGTGAGTTCTCTATAAGAAAACATTTTTTCAAGGGCAGACTAACTGAGGGAGTTGACCTACTGGCCCAAAAGGAAGAAAGGACCAATGTGCTTGTAATTAACGGCAGTGACCTGGTGGATTTATTTCCGGCATCAACACTACCCCTAACACGGTCTTGGTTAGAGAGATATATCCCAGAAGACATAATTCTTTCAGTTATATTGGGAACACGGATTGGTGGTTCCCAGATCCTGAGGAAGCTGAAAAACAGCGGACCTAGAGGGGTCTGAACACGACCGAAACATATGTAGATCTGAGAGAAAGCAATTGTAGCTATTCTTTGAACAACAAATGTACATTGATATACAGAAGAATACTACTGATACTGATGGGATTGTTTTATGTTCCTGTGTCATTATTTAGGTTTCATATTTTTGTGTGTGAAATATATTAGCTATTTATGATATGTGTGAAAGTATGTAAGAGGAGATACTGATGTCAAGGAATTTATGTTGTATATGTATGTTTTGAACAAATAACATTGAAATGGTTTGTCAAAATAAAAGAAAAAAAAATCTACTGTTATAAAAATGTGTAATTTGTAAAGTATTTTCTCTAGCCTCATGTATACCTAGGTCCATTGTTTATTTTCTATATATAATTTTACCTGGAGGACCTAGGGTATTTACAGGTACCCTTCTATTTAATTAATGTATCAAGGGACATGGAGGGGGAGGTACCAGTCATACGGCAAAATGGAATGTGGGAACCCATCCCTCCCAACTGCTTGCAGCAAGACACATGCATGAAGCCTTGCAAGTTAAAGAATTGTGCTTACATCAGATTAGAGGCCCTGATGGTTTGACTTGACAACATTTCTGCCCTGTGCATGGGTCCGACTTTGGCCCTGTAACACATACAGGCATATGATCATGAAAGGGCTGACAATGCACACAGTTGTTCAACTTGGGACACACAGGTACACGCACAGTTCCAATGTACCCACCTATCCTCGGAATGTATCCTGAAACGATACAGTCTGATGTTCCATGGTACACCCTTTCCAAATCCTCTGAGTGCAAATTACATGCAGGACGGAGCAGGGTGTCCATATTCATAGTCATCTGTTGAAGGACTCTTGACACCCACACAAATTCTATTGAGTTATCGATTGTACAACTCCCTCTCCACTAATCACTTTAGGCAGGCTGTTATAAACATTGTGTCCTTCACTGTTGCAGATGAGTCTTTCCACCAACAACCACAAGGTTGGCCTAAACAAGGCTGCATTTACCTTCTTGACGTGGCAAGAAAATCCAAGGTCAGAATGTTCCCCAGGATGTACGCCGGCCATGGTAGATGCGCACAGGCATGCCTGGCACCGAACAACATCATGCTCACAAAACCCTCACCCACCCATGTGCATTATCCATTATTGAGACCTTCGGCAATGCCTTCATTGGCTCCCAGTTAAGTCTAAGATAGATTTTAAAATCTTGTGTATGGTCTATCGGGCAATCTATGCCACGGGCGCTTTGTTTCTTCAGTCAAGGCTGGCTCTTTACCAACCTAAGAGTAACCTTTGCTCGGCTGACCAGCTTTTGTTAACCGTACCCCACTTTTGGCGCACCCGGTTGGGTGGCAGATCCTTTTCAGTGCTAGCTCCCATGATGCGGAATGCGCTCCCGCCGCATTTTAGGAGCATTTAGATGCTATCCGCCTTTAGTAGGCAGTGGAAAACGTGCCTGTTTTAGATCGCTCTCTTGCCTCCCTCTCTGGCAGTTCGCTGCTCTAGCGCCTACATACCTTTGGGTCTCTGTTGCGCTCTATAAATCCACCATACAATACAATACAACCTGCCAGTGATGCATGTACTGACTCGCTAATGTGTGGGCACAACGCAAGATGATATATACCTGATGTATACACCCATTCATGGCCAGACAACCTCCATGGCTGCAAATTCCACTACCTGCATGATGTGACATAGAAATCATTGATGGAGTGGACAAACAGCCTCCATCACAGGATAACTAGCCTGACATACATGCGGATGCACATACGCATCATGATACCTTTACACAGACATAGCCATTCCACACCTTCCTTGACCAAGTGCAGAATCATGATCCACATCCTTCCATCCACTACAGCCTACATGGTCATAAAGTACATACACATGACAAAATGTATAGGAATCAAGGATGCACAAAAAAACATATATATATTCAAAATTACTTGACGGTGTGGAAATCAGTGGGGAAGATAGTGCATATGCACAATTCCATTATATAAATGGATGTAAGGGTAAATGCAGCTAAATGGAACATACACAGTGAAGGTGTAGTATACAGAGGGAGTCAGTGGTACAAGTGGGCAACAGAAACATGAAAAAAATAAACAATATACAAGGAACACTGTGCAGGGAGAGTGAAATTGGATGGAAACAATAGGTAACATAAATTCTATCACAGGTCTCCCTCTGACATCGCTGAAGCACTGTCCCCCATGACTACCACCTCCAACTCCTATTCCTTCACCTCACCATGCATGGGACAATGGGCCTCATTACACGGATGGCGGTAAGGGTTAATGGTCACCGTTAATGGTACCGGTGACCGTTAACCCTTACCGCCTTACTACGAGGTCCCTTTGCGGGTTGGAGATTTTAACGCCTGCTATTTGCAGGCGTTAAAAACCAACCCGCAAAGGGACCAGGGAGCTAATTACGGTACCGCAATTTGTGGTGCCGTAATTAGCACCTTCCCCATTCCCATTATGCCCTATGGGGCAAAAATGGGAATGGGGAAGGGCAATGGGGGAAGGGGTAATTACCGCCCCACCAACCTTGGAATAGGGCGGTAATTCCCCTTTCCACCAAGGCGGTGCCGGTATTTTATCGGCATGGACCAAGGTACTAATAGCACCTTGGTCCACCGCCGTCCGTGTAATGAGGCCCACTGACTTGGCAAGATGGAGTAAAATGAGAAGGAGGGGCTTGCTGTGTGTCCCTGCTGGCCCCCCATGGCCACAGGAGGACTCAGAGTGGCCGAGTGCATGGGGGACCTGTGCGGCAAAGGAGTTGTCTTTGTCAGTGGTAGATGTTCTTGGATGCCACAGACAGCAACCTTGATTGCACTCAATTAGACTCTGTCTGTCTGTAATTTAACCCTTCAGCCCTGTGAACTCCTCCCACAATGCCCTCTGTTCCTGTAATTGTCTCTCCCCTGATCCCCCAGCTTCCTTGCCACCTCATGCAGGTCCCTCTGGCAACTGTTGGTAGAAATCAGCACTGGTATCTCCAGGCGTAGGGACCTGAGATATGGTGACATGCTGCTGGTCCCCTGAATTTGCAGTGGCAGCAGTCGCTCCCTGTGCTCTCATGCTGGCCCCATCTACAGAAAGGGGAGAATGTCTCTCAGAGGTACAAGGGCATGAGTAATTCCAGGAAGGGGATATGGCCTAATGAAGCTGGGCGGGGGACAAGAGACAAGTGGTGGGGGGACAGCTGGAGCAGGAAGAGGTGTATGCACCATAGTAGGCACCTAGTGGGCCACATGGCCATGCATACCCTCTGTGCTGCAGCTCCTGTGCCTCCTCATGTCACACTAGGGCCTCCACCTCTGACATCTCAACCTTTGCCATTCTCCTCCTCGTGTGCCTCCTGTGGGTGTGCTGCAGCTATCATCACATTTTTCGTTGTTAAACCGTGAGTAACAACCCTTCTGTTCCGTGTTTCTTACTGTAGAAAAATGCTCTATTGATTGAATAAATTACCAGGTTTTGGGGCTATCAACATTCTGATACCATATTTTACTTGAATGTCCTTTTCTATTGATTCCTCGTGGACTCTTTTGTGTTGGTCATCACGTGAAAAATGTCAGTGGAAACTGTGTTCTAACGGAGAATGCAAAAAAGTAGTCTCTCTCTCTCTCTCTCTCCCTCTCTCTCCCTCTATTCTTTCTCTCTCTTCCTCTAACTGTCTATCACTCTTTATCACATGACTTAGCTAGCTGCATCTGTCTAATTTGCCGAATAAGCATTGCCATAAATAATTGTTTCAAAATGAAAAATATATTGGGCTTCATTATGACCTTGGCGCTGATGGAATGAAGGGGGCCGGTACGGGACCGGCTCCCTTCATTCCGTCAGGGCCGATTACGAGGTTCCCTTTGTGGGACCCGGATCAGACGTCTGGTAAAACCAGACATCTTTTCCGGGTCCCGCAAGGGGAAGAGGGAGGTAACAACGGGACACTTGTAATGTGCCCGTTGTTACCTCCATCCCCATTCCCATTGAGCCCTATGTGGGCTCAAATGGGAATGGGGAATGTTTGCTGCAAAGAGGAATTACCGGAATTACCTCCTATGTCGGAATGACCCGGTTATTCCTCATTGCAGGAACCCGGTAATGGAGCCCGGTTTGGAGGCAGTAATGGGGCCCCTTGTCTTGGTTCTGCTTTACAGTCATGTCCCAATCATTGAAAACCTATCTATACTTCCATAAGAAGTATGTTTGCATGGTAGTAGCTTAAATGTAAGTAAGTTCATTATTTTCATTGTCTCATGTAAACCATTTTTATGGATGGTGCTTCTTTACATGTCATGTAGTTAGTTCGATATCTGTGTTTGGTGTATGCCAAAAGGATTGTAGTGGTTCTTTTGTGTGTTGATAACGTTTTGATGCATTCACATGCCATGCCTTGTGGACTTCCTTCAACAAATAAATATATGATAGCATTACAATGGATTTGGAGTTAAAGTTTGTATCAGAAATTGTATCCTAGCCTACATCACCCCTCACCTGTCTATATATGTCTGCCTATTTATGTTGTGGTGATCAAATAACCACAACCAAACAGATCACTATACAAATTGTGGAGGTCAAACCTCTGAAGACCTGTTTTGTGTAGTCGAATAAGGAATGTGTTCTTATATTATTCTATGCTCCATGGCGCTATCATGTAGGCTGTCATGGTGTTGTTTATCTGTTGTGCCTTGTCATGTGTTGTTGCTATTTGATGTACATTGGATATACTATGGCATGCCCTAACATGTTGTTCGTTCTCCCCTGAGCTATGGTATATCGTGTTTATTGTGTTGTAGTGTACACAGCACAATGTTATGCCTTTTAATGACGTGCCTTCTCGTACATTATGTTGTGTTGTACTTTGCTGTGTTATGCCATTTAGATACCAACATGGCATTGGGGAGCTGTCTGGCGATTTTGTCACTTTATAAATACATAAAAAAATGCATCAGTTGCCATTCATATAATGCTCACGTCAACACACAGGGCCTGATCATGACTTGGGCGTTACCGCCGGCGGTATTACCGCCGTCGGTAATAGCCCTACCGCCGAACTCCCCGGCGCTAATAGCGCCGGATCACGAGTTTGGCGGTAAAGTAATTCCCCATTCCCCATTGAGCCCATTCAGGAATGCCCCTTTCCCCATTGGGCTCAATGGGGAAAATTTGCGCTCTTACCGCCGGCGGGGAATCCGCCGGCGGTAATAACGCACATTTTCAGCGGATTTCCCCCCAGCTAAGAGCTGGGGAGAAATCCGCCGAAGTCCTGATTTGGCGGACCCTTAAATCCGGCGGTATTAGCGCTACCGTCGGATTTAAGGGTTACCGCCAAAGTCGTGATCAGGCAATGTTTTATTATTTTGCCATACCTTTACATGTATTGGCAATGGGGCATTAATAGTTTGTAAGATACCTCAATAGAGGAATGCACTTGCTGCAGAGATAAATAAAATACACGGATCTCAGGTTCAGAATTCTGCGGTTGATTAAATAAACAGTGCTGGGGTGGGTTAGGATAGCGCCAATGTGTGCTACTTAAAGCATCACGAAGCCATGGGTCGTTAGCAGCGGTTATCGTGTTATCTTCTTTTTAACACATTGCTACAAAGTGAGCCTGTATAACTTGTAACAACTAGAAGGTTGTGTATATTCTGTATAACCATTAGTCCGGTTCTTCTGCTACCAAGCGAGAAAATGAAATGAAATGATATTTTATTTATAACGTGCTCATACACAAGTGTTTCAGAGCGCGACAAGGCAAACGGAGGGGAACAGGGGAGAAAAAAAACAACCATCTTACTTTGCCCAGTGACATTAAGAATGTGCAAGTGCATGGGAAAGGGAAAAGGGGGAAGTGCATGGAAGCGGGGAGGTGTAGAAAGTGCGGAACAGAGGATTGGACAGAATAAATATTAAATAAGTAAAATAAATAAAGGCGATAAACAGTGGAAGTGCAGCCAGCAAGTGGCAAGTGCTAAGTTAGTCAGATAGGTTATATCTGATAAGTACAGAAGAAAAGTGGATGGGGGACTGTATGGGTACAGATACAGAGTGTTACAGAGAATTCTGAAGAATGTGCTGATTTCCCTTACCTTTTGAGACCCCCAGCAACTTTGATTGATTTCTAGGATTTAAATTTTCACCTGGAAAGAGTGTGAGCCTTTTCTTCCCACTCTTTCATGTATTTTGATGTGTGTTTTACTTTTGTGTTCTTTGGATATGGAGTTTTAGACAACTTCATAGGCATCATCTTTTTCTTGTGTGTCACACAGCACCTTCAGTGCAGTGGCACAGGGATTTCTTTCAGACTGACTACTGTCTCCCAGGGCATGTAAGGTTAAAATGACTTTGCTAGTCTAGATCTAGCACACACTATCTTCCTATAGAGGGCTGGAGGGGTTGCCTAGCATCCGCTGTGTCTAAACACTCATGTAACAGTCAAATGTTACCCTTTCCTCTTGAAATGGCTGGTGGCAGTCATTTTAGAATGAACTACCATGACTTTTCCCGGCCGTGAACACCCGCAGCTAAAAATCGGGTCAGCCATGTTTTTCAATATGGCATCCAAGACCCCTCTGTAAAAACAGACTCTGGTCATCTTTTTTTGCTATTTCTTTTAAGAAAGGTCCTTTAAGTGTTTGTCTCTGTGTGCTAAACCAGGTTAGGTCCCTTTGTTCGATGGCCTTTGGTGGGCTTCAGTGCTGAAGCCCTCCTCTGGCGCCTGAGTGTCTGGGGTGGACAGGATGTGAGGGAGGTGCCCGAAACTCCCTGTGCTTAGTCTCCTAGGAGACTTGAATGAACTCTGGCGTGATTGACTGGCTGACTGTCCAGCAAGGACAGCCACCCTGCTGCGTGAGTGACAGCAAGGCTGGAATGAATGGGAGAAAACTGTTTAAAAGCAGGTCTCTGGGACTTGGAAGGCAGAGTCGTGCAATGGAACGGAAGAACCAAAGGCGAGCTGAAGGAAGACGACTGCTGCAACTCCTGGACCATTGGTTTGCCCAGTGAAGCCCTGCTGCAGGTCCGAATTACCCAAAATTTCCTCGACAGAGAAGCCTCTTCAAAGACAACTTCTTCCCTTGAGCTGGCGGGAACAACCAACTCGCAAGCCAACTGGACACTGTCTCTATACTGGTAGAATTTTCTTCAGAGTGCTGTTGAAAACTGGATAACCAGTGAGAAGGATACCAGTTTGTGGACTTTAAGGCACTCATACCATAAACCGACATTTAGCTAAGCTTGTGGTGTCTTCCCTGGGCAGTGCAGGAAACTCCCAATGTCCTCCTTCTTGTCCCCACGTCTGAAGCTCAGGAACAGCGAGATATGCAGGAACTGCCAGGAACAACTGCCTCAGCTACAGCTTTTCTTCACTCATCAGGTACTGTGCAAACGCTGTGTGGAAATCCTTTCTGCCGCAGTGAAAGTTTGTGAAACTTTCCCAACTTTGGAGTCATGTTTGCTCCTAATCTGACATATAACTCTTTTTCGGGCAAACTACTTCTAAGAACATTGGCAAAGACTTAACCGTTTACTACCAGAACTGTGCTATCCTATCTAAGACACTGAAACATTGGGCCTCATTACGGCTTTGGAGGCTGCCTCCAAAATCGTGTCCGGGTCTGGTCTGGTGGAGAGGAGACTTACCGGGACATTCCGCACTAGGCGGACCCGGTAAATCCCCATTCCAAATGCCATTCTCCATTCCCATTTGAGCCCCCATAGGGCTCAATGGGAAGGCTCTAATAACGGGCCCGCTAATTGCGGACCCATTATTAGCTCCAAGGTCCCTTAACAGGACCTGCAAAGAACGTGTGGTCACACCACATGTCCTTTACGGTTACCGCTAAGGGACCTCGGAATTGGGCGGTAAGGGATTACCGGCACCGGTTTCCTTAACGGTGCCCGGTATCCCTTACCGCCAAACTCGGTGAGGCCCATTGACTTTGGCCCAGGCCTATTGAATTGATTTGCCTCTTGTAGCACACTGAAACTATTTGCTTTGCCCCTGAAATTAATTGTGTTTTGATTCTTATAACCTTTGTCTTTCTACCCCTTTTGAAAGTTACTTCAGGGGGGTCTAACTTGTTCAGAAAACGTATTGGTTGTGTACTGTAGTGAATTATAGTATGATATTGAGCTGCTTCTTGCTAGTGGAATGTTTTCTAACTAACTGTGTAAATAAATGTATATACTTTTACCAAGAAACCTTGAGTAAGTGTTTGTTTGAACTACTGTGATTGCAATTCCTTTGTGTAACCTCTTGTACTGCTCACATCCCTCTGAGATAAGTCTGGCTGCTCAGCCACTGCTACCACATAAATGTGTAGTGCAGGCTTGTACCAAAGGTGATATTGTGCTTACACCTGTAGTCTTAATTGTGTGTAGTGTTCCCAAAGGGTACTGCATGTAATTCTGCCCAACACAGACCCTAGTGCAAGTGGTGACCCAGAGGCAGTGCAGGAGGGTGGCAGAGTGAGCAGGTACTTTGGCCTGAAAAACAGAGGGAGGCCAGTAGGACAGTGCCGAGAAAGAGAACAGATCAGCAGAGTAGAAGAGGGTAAAAGGCAGAGCCAAAGAGGAAGGTTTTGAGGTGTTTCCGGAACCGGAGATGGTTCTTGTTAGGGAGAATTCTCTGTTTAGGCTGAATTTCATAACCTAGTGAGTCCCCCAGCAGCATTGCTGGATTTCTGGAGTTTGTTTTTTTCCATCCTGCCAAGAGTGAGATTCTTTTCTCCCACTCTTGGACATGTATGTGTGTGTAATTCCTTTGAAGTGTCAATGTGTTCGATGGGCTATGGGGTCTTTTACTCCATAGGGTCTCGTATGTTTTTCTATGTGTGTTACACCGCACCCTACGTGCCGTAACACCGGGGCATCCTAGCGGACCCCCACCATAGACTCCATACCCGGGGACTGACTACTGTCTCCACGGGCATGTAAAGTCACCATTGGCTTTACTAGACCTAAATTTACTAACAGGACTAGTACAAACCATCTTATTGTGGACGTACTAGTAGGGGTAATTCGATTACTCCTAGACCTGTTACTCGAGGGGGCACTGTCCCGTCCCCCCTCGTCGAGTTTTGGCTGGTGGCAGTGGAAACTACTTGTTGTGTTCGACCCCGAGCACAACCCTATGGGATTCATCCCATTGTTGGAGATTACTCCTTTTTCTCGTTAATCTCTAACGTACCACCGATCTACTTATCGTAAATAAGTTTATCGGATGGTATCTTCTGCCAGAACTCGGTTTGTAAAATGGCGTCTGAGTTCGTCTCTGTGACTCCTAAACCAAAGGTTGAGCCCTTTGTTCCACTTTTGGCGGGCCTCTGTACAGAGACCCTCCAAGGTGGTGCCATTCTGTCTGGGTTACCTCAGGGAGGGGGTTTAGGCACCCTGGACCGAGTTGCCTTGCCAACTCAGGTCGCACTCTGGAGTGATTGGCCCAAGTGGTGAGCGTTCCCGCGCACCACTTAGCATGTGTTGATTGACAGCTAGGCTGAATGAATGGGGGTTTTCTGCATAAAATCAGGGCTTTTGGGACTGGATCTTCAGAAGTCGCCACAGGACCTAAGAATCCGACGAGGGTAACGCTGAGCCGACCTGCACGACGACACCTCCGGTGGAGCCCTGCGGAACCGACTCACCACTTCCCGACGACAGAGGAGATCTCCCTGCCGGAGAGTCTCTTCCCCTGACTGGTGGGAACAACCAGTCCCCTTTGCTTTTTATTCACCTCAGGATGCAGTGGTCGAATTGCCCGTGCAGCAGCACCTCGGCAACCGGATAGCCACTACCCCTGAACCACGACTAAAAGGTGGTGCCTTGTGACGGAGCACTCCGCGGCTGGTCTCTTCCCTGGTGGTGCACCGGACTTCATTTTCTTCGACGACGAGATCATCTCTACTCTTGGCAAAGACCCGACGTGCATCCACCACCAGGAACAACTGCCCCCGCCGGAGCTGCCCTCCACAACAAGGTACCGTGTCCGCCTGGCTTCCCTTTCGATCGGTTCGAGTGAGGTGTCTTAATCCTCTCCGTTCCGTTGGGTCGCCTCCAAGCTTTTCTCATTCGTTGTTCTGAACTGGTTCAATCCACCGATAACAATTTGCTATACAGACTTGAATGCATCTCCACTAGAGACTTTTTGGGACATCGGGCCTTGCCTCTCTCCGAGTGGGCCTGGCCTCTGAACTGTATGATCTATTGTGATTCTTGCCTTCCTGCCTTGCATTTTATCCGATAGGAACGAACTGTGTTGATTTCCTAACCTGCCTATCTTTTTCTCTCCCGTCCTAACTAATATTCGAGTGTCATCTAGGTTGAGGTATACACCTCTGTCTGAAAATAAGTGGTACCAGTAGAACCTAGAGTTGTCGATATTGCCAGGGGGATTGATCATCTATTCCGTAGAGTAATTGTGTTCGATTTGTTTGCCGTGATTTGCCATAGTGTTTTTCATAGACATTTTGTTATAAATAAATACCTTAATATCTTTACACTAAGCCTCGTTGCGTGTTTGCTTGTCTTGCTGTGAAGTATTGCCCTATTTTGTATACTCCACATACTGCTCAACTTTTCTTGAGAGAAGTCTGACTGCTCAGCCACAGCTACCATGTGAATCTGTGTGGTGCAGACTGCTACCAAGTGGGTTCACCGCCAACACCTGTAGTCCTAAACCTTTTGCAGTGGTCCCAGAGGGAATTGCACAGGTTTCCGCCTAACAGTTCTCCTCAAGTTTCAAGGTGGCAGGGAGGCTGTTTCGAAGGGAAGCCCCAGACGAAGACAAAGATCGACCCCGGCACGTTTTTTTTTTAAATGACTGACCCTGAGGGAGTTAGAAGTAGAGGATTGAAGGGCTTGAGAGGGGAATTATTTACAGAGGGATAGATGAAGGTATTCTGACCCAGAAAACCTTGTGGACAATGCAGAGGGTTTTAAATGTAATCCTTGCATCCACTGGGAGCCAATGGAGGGATTTCAGAGCTGGAGATATACAATCCCAGGGCTTGAGGCCAAGGACAAGTCTCGCAGTCCTTTTCTGGATTAGTTGCAAAGGGCAGCGAGTGGAGCCAGGTAGATTTATAAAGAGGCTGTTACAGTAGTCCAATCTGGAGAGAACCAGAGATTGGGAGACAAAGAGCTTCTGAGGGAAGGAGAGGAAAGGCAGAGTACCTCTGAGGAGGTGCAGTAAGACGTTTGATTTTTTAGAGACATCTGAGATGTGTGTGGAGAAGGACAGTGTAGACCAAAGATGACCCAGAGGTTCTTAGACTCACAGGTGGGGGTAGGAGGAGGGCCAAGGGAGGCCGAAAGGAGTTTCTTAAACACCATTGATATCAACATGGATAAAATACAACAGTTCCCCTCCAGAGGTGGGTCTTTCCGAAAGGCTTTCAACAGAAAATGAAAGGTCAAGTTCAGAACAAACGCTGACTGCCTCTGGGCACACACCTACAGTCCTCGTCCCTGGATGCCGTGCACCTTTCTAGCAGGTGAAAAGTATTCTACCATTCAAACAGAGAATCCCCTGAACACAAGGGTGTCTACCTTATTGGCTCGCAATAGGCAATATAGTCCAATATTAATTGTATCGCTAATTTCTTTTTATTACAAAAATAAGAACAGCCCATTTGAATTGCTTAACTGTCACCGAATTGGAAGTGAACGATCATGAATATATTGATGGTATTAAAATTGACATTAATACTATTGTTACTACTAATGCTAACTGTGACAATAACCTAATATGAACAGAAATACCATTCAATTACAATTATTAATTTTAATAATAATTACAAATCACTGAAATAGAGGCATTAGTGGCTCTGAAAAGAAAGGGTTACATGAGCAAATAGCGTATCAGGTGCATGTGGGAATCAGTTCCGAAAAGGTCATTTTGTTTTTATTCCTAGCACTTCCCATAGGACCTCTCCTGAGTCTAGGTGCATAGAGGATTAACGGCTGAGTTTGCCCTGCAGGGATTTCACCTTGTGATCTATTAACTCAGTAGCATGCAACCTTTTGGCTGAACAGATGATTTGTACTACATATCCCATCAACCCTAGCCAGAATAGACAACAATAATTGATCATGTCCTCTTGTAATTGTGCACGATTCTTTCTAAGAAGTGCCTTAACCCTCTGGTCTATATCCCTTTGGAAACTGGGTGCATGTTCCTATGTATCCTCATTTCCCTGTAAAACTGCTGCCCCTGGATCCCTTGGTACAATCGATGTGGTAATTTGATGTGTTCTACTCTCGCTGGTTTGGCCAATCAGAGCCCACGCAAATGCATGGAGAATTTGCAAAATGAAGGAGCCCAGGCCTCTCCAAAAACGTGTAAGTCCAAGCAAGTGTGGCAGGCATAAAGGTCTCACGCTTTCAAGGTCGCCTCTCAGTAGGTTCTTAAAAATGAGTGCAAAGAATGGACAGACATGTAGCACCCAACCGCAAGGTGTATCTGTATATGCTGATTCAATGCAGCATGCAACGTTTCCTTCTGAATCCAGTTTCTCTAAATGATGGCATTTATTGGGCATTTATTCGCCAACAGAGACGTTATTTTGGGTGTCGCCACAGGTCGCAGTTGCGACGCCTGAGGTCTCCCTTGCTACACCTGTGGTCTCCCTTGCTACCCTTAAAAAAAGGTTTTTTTAGAATATTTTCTTTATTATTTTTCTTTTGAATGTAAGCTCCTGGGCTGTGGCCAGCATCATGTGGCTCTTTATTTTTGGAGTGGCTGGCTTTTTTTGTTCCGGCCTCTTAAAAAAAAATGGGGTTCCAGAAGTGTAACACTTTGATCAGGGGGTGAGTCACTGATTTAGTCTGTTCTTAAACACTTCAACTCAGCCTTTCATCCTTCTGAGGTCGATAAATGAGTAGCAACACAGGTTGGGTGATATTATATGTATATTTTTTTCTATATAAACCGCCTAAGCGTAAGTGCTATACAATAACATATCATTATCGTTTGGCCTTGGGCGTCTGCTTGAATTCACAGTACTTGTATGAAATGTATATCACGTTATAGTGATATAGTAACCATATTTTTTGTAGAGTTGTTAGGAACAATGCTATTTGATGCCACTTTCTGTTTTGTCAAGGGATGGAAGGTCATGTTCCACTGCTTCCTGTAATGTCACTCCGGGCTGGGGGTCAAATGACATCACTTCCTGTGATATCACTTCCACTACCCCTGGTATTTTCGTGAAATGGCGTCCCTTTTCGCCAACTTTGGAATGATCAACGGACACTCACTCACGGGATTGGGTGGCACTGGGGGATAACAGAAGCAGGAATGTATTTAGTGGGCAACCTAAGCTGGCAGCAGCACAGACCCCCCTCTCCCCTGGTGCAAAGGGTAAATAACGAGTTTAACATTTAAAGGAAACACCTACCTTTGAGATAAGCACTATGCACAGAGATCCCATTGCAGAAGGACTACAGAGACCACAAAATCCGAGATCCCAAAAAATGAATTCAGGCAACAGGGGGGTCTCCTTCCGCAATACAGCAATCCAGAAGGAGAGAGCGCCCAGGAGCAAACATAGCCTTCTTCGGTCACCACTCTTTCTGCACCCATTGGAGCAGTCCCACCCTTCTCTGATATGAGAGGGAGTGCAGACAGGAGAGACAAAGCCGGATGCAGGAACGGGCCCGGGGAGACACATTAGAGTGAGCTGGTCTGGACATGAAGACGCACAATGGGAGGGGAATTGAGAGGAGACACTGGGAAAGTCAACACCAAAAGAAAAAGGTGTTGTTAAGCACGACAAGCACCAAAAGAACAAAAAGAAAGAAAAGCCGGTCAATCCGATTTCTTACCTTTCCAGGACTTCTGCCCTCTGCCCAGCAGCCTCGAGTGAGTCTTCGTGGCAAAGATCATGGTGCTGCTGCCCGTCGTTACCTCTGCCCAGGCCACACCTGCGCATTTGTATGCAAACTCACAAGGGCACATGCACTTTCCTGGCAGTGCCCCACACAATGTGCAGGCACGATCCCAAATTTAGGGGAAGAATCATGTGTCAACCACACCAAGGCCGGCTGGTCTGCTGGATGTCATGTCCCCACTTGATTTAATTATGTATGCTTCCACAAGAAAAGAGGCCCTAGGTTCTCGAGGCCTACCGGGGAAACTCCCGGTGTCCCAGTGGCCCAGACCAGGCCAGATCCTAGGTCACACTTTAAAAAATAACGTCAGCTTTTGCAATACTGTACAACTGTAATACTACGCTTATTTATTTATTCACATTTGTTGAGCGCACAGCAGCCCGGAGGCATCGTGGCGCTTGTTACAGTGTTGCTTATACTTAGTTACAGATAATTAAAGTCCTCTGTAGTTACATTTTACGATATTATACTTTTGTTACATACATACATAGAAAAACAGGTAATTAGGAGAGCATGGTTAGTTGAAGAGGGCAGTTTTGGGTTTTTTGCGGAAAGAGAAGAGAGATGTTTCCGCTCTGATGTCAGTGGGGAGAGAGTTCCAGAGTTTAGGTGCGATGAAGGGGAAGCCTATACCTCTTGCCTTAGTCCTATTGATGCGAGGTATCATTAGTTGATTGGTGTATTGTAGTCTGGTCGGTCTGGTGGATTGAGCTCTGCATATGGTGTCTGATAGGTATGAGGGTGCTGAGAGATTGATGCATTTATGCCTGGTAGTGAGAATTTTGAAGGAGATGAGCTGTCTTCCTGGCTTGTGTGATGTGGTCTCCTTTCGGAATGATGAGGGCTGCCCTAAGAGCGTTGTTTTGAGTTGTTTGGAGCCTAGATAGGTTTTTTTTTAAAGTGCCGGCTAGGAGCGCTTTACAATAATCTAGTTTGGCTCCTATGGTAGCACTAGCGATGGAGAGGCAGTTATCCTTAGTTAGGAATGGTTTTATTGCGTTGATGAGTTTAGTATTCAGTGCGGAGGCTGAGACTATGGCGCTAACTTGTTTGTCCATAGATAGGGTAGCATCTATGTGAACCCCCAGTGCTTTGACTGAAGATAATACAGGGATGACACAGTTATCTATGTTGAAATTGATGTACAGTGGGTTGAGGTTGGAGAGTGTAGATTTCTGGCCTAGAATGAGGATGTCGGTCTTGTTCCCGTTTAGGCAGAGGCTGTTAGTAGCCATCCACGCTTGTATGGTGGCATAGATTTGCTGTAGGGTAGTGGCGTCTTGATGAAAATGCCCTGTCAGGGGAAGGAGAACCTGAGTGTCATCAGCGTAATTTGTGTATGTGATCCCAAGTGCGCCCAGCTTATCAAAGAGAGGCTTTGTAAAAAGATTATATAGTGTGGGGGCAGTGCATGAGCCTTGTGGGACACCGCAGTGGATAATGGTGGGTGCTGCGTGAGATGTGTTAGAGAACACTTTCATAGCTCTGCCCTCTAGGAAAGACGTCACCCAGGACGCTGCATCCTTGGAGAAGTGTGCTGCATGTGTCAGGTGACTGGTAAGAGTGGTGTGATCTACCAGATCAAACGCTGCTGAAAGGAGAAGGAGGACAGCAGGCTTACCTTTGTCTAGGATGTTGGTGATTTCGTTTTTTAGGTCTAGAAGGGCGGTTTCAGTTCTGTGTCCCTTGCGGAACCCAGATTGTCTTTTTCCTAGGATCGTGTTCGATTCTAGATATAATTGAATCTGTTTGTGGGCGTCCTTGTCCAGTATTTTCAGAAGGAATGGAACTGTTGTTATGGGTCGGTACTTATTGGGGTTGGTGGGGTCTAGCGTTGTTTTTATTTAAAAGAGGGCGCACCCAAGCCTCTTTAAGACTGTCTGGGACTATGCCCGTTTTGAATGAGGCATTAATGAATGCCATGAGAAGAGTGGCACGCGGTACTGCACAGTCCTTGATGATTTTTGGGGGGCACACATCACCTTTACATTGTGAAGGTTTTAGGTGTCTAAGGATGTCAATGACATCGGCTTCGGAGAGACCTCGGTGAATGCAAATGTAGACATGTTGCTTATTTTTACATTTGGTTGTGTCTGTACAGGAGGGCTTTGCTTAGGTAGCGTTTTGTAGTGGTGAGATATCTTGTTTTGGAGCAGGTTTATTTTTGCAAGCATGGCTGATTGTATGCTTGTGCACCATGCTTCGTCTTTGACGATTTCGTCAGGGCATGTGGGTGGTACGGTTAATTCTTTAAAGATACTGAAGAATTCTTTAGAGTGGGAGTTGGCAGCAGAGATACGGTGCTTGAAGGCTTCAGATTTAGCAATGAAGATGGCTTCTTTGTATTTTTTGGCTATGGATTTGAAGTTTTCTTTTGTGGAGTCACATGGATTGCATTGCCAATTTCTGAGCGCCAGGCGTTTGTCTTTGCGCAGGGTCTGGAGTTCCTCTGTGAACCAGTCATTGGAGTGGAAGGATTTTTTCTCTTTTTTGTTTTCCAGTGGGGCAACTGCGCTGACAGCCATGGTAATGGTTTCTTTATTTCAGCGAGGATGTTAGGGTCTGAGGAGAACGGGGGCGCTAGGTATGGCAGATTAAGGTGTGCACTGACGTTGTCCGCAGTGAGTTTTTTGGCACTTCTAGTTAAGGTAGCCGGTGCTGTGGTAGGCGTTTTAGTGCTTATTGAGACTGGGAGGTCAAATTGGAGAAAGTTGTGGTCTGTCCAAGGGAGGATAGTATTGGACGTGATGGCTGTGTTACAATTATAATCTATGCTCCAATCTAGGATGCGTCGTTTTGCGTGAGTGGGTGATGTGATTTTTTGTGAGAAGCCTAGGTTGTGGAGGTCTTTGGCTAGGGAGATGGCAGTTTTGTCTTTGAGGCCGTTGAATCCTAGGTTAAGGTCTCCTATAAGTAGTGATTTAGTGGATTTTTTAATATTGTTTCCTAGGAGGTGATTGACTTGAACTACGAAGTTGGTGGAGGGGTCAGGTGGTCGGTATATGATATGGATATTTATTGTACTGTTTGCTGAGAGTGCTAGTTTGACTGATAGAATGTCGACATTCCCTTCCTCTTGGTGGGGTATGGTTCTGATAGATAGTGTTTCTTTGTGAATAAGGACTACCCCCCCTCCTGATTTGGCGATCATGTGCTGTCTAAGGATGGTATACCCTTGTGGTAAGGCTAGTGTGATGGCTGGGCCGGAAGCTTCGTTGAGCCAAGTCTCTGTGATAGCGAGTATGTCCAGGTCTTGGGTGGTTATTAGGTCATTTATTTCTAGAGCGTGGGCATTGAGAAAGCATACATTGATTAAGGCACACTTATATAGCATGGGGGACCTGTTCTTTGTAGACCTGTTCTTTGTAGGTATGGTAGGAGAGTTAGACTTGGGTGCGGCGGTGCGTTGCATGTCGGAGTTGACGCTATGTGTGGTATGTGTTGGCTTAGTGCTGTGGCATATAGAGGTATTGTCGCGGAGGTGGTGTGTATTCACTTTGGTGGTGCATGACTATTATTATTATATGCAATAGCATTTGACAAGCTATTGCATATAGTAATCTTGATATCTTCATCTTAAGGTATGCTATTTTTTCTAGAAGAAGGGAACGTCTGTCAGATAGGACCCCAACATATGAATGCATATGCTGAAATTGACTTTGATTTAAAAAGTATGTAATTGATCGATCCTAGTGATACTTGGTGTAAATTATGTATGTTTTTACACTTTGGTGTTAGGTATGATGGACATTTTAGGGAATGTGAAATATGATATCAATCCACTTTCATATAGCTTGCTTATTAAATGATTGCATACTCTTGGGTGTGTTTTTGTTCCTATAAACTTCACAAACCTTTTGGGGGATTCATCTAGGAAGGTTTAATGCCACCTCGAAATGAGAGCCCTGCAAGGGAGGGAAATATGTTTACATCTCCCACAGGGTGCTTTAATATGCTCCCCTTACCTATAGCATGGCCAAAGACGTTTTTTTTTTTTTTTGCGCTGGAAATACAAAGAAAACATTTTGTTTTGGTACTAGGGGAAGGGGTATCATGGGGAAACGTGGGCTATCTAATTGCGCTTTTAGGAGAGGTGAGGGCTGATTTGTACTGCCAACCGTAACAGGCAATTATGTTTGGGAATCAAAAGATGTTGCTCTGTGTCATATGAACTGTGCATATGTGTGTCCACCCTTACCTGCTGCCACTCTCCGGTGAGTGTCCATATAGGTTGAGGCATACGGTAATGATTAGCTTGACGTCTACACAAATATGGGACTTGAGGTGTATGAGGGTTCTCATTATTACCAATTTGATAAATTGACAGCCTTGCAATACAACCCCTAGTCATGAACGCCACAGTACACATATCAGGTAACATTTAATTGTGAAGTGCAATTGCAATAGATGAGGATCAAGAAACATTAACAAATATTCATATTCTTTTGAATTGTATTTATATTTATATAGTGCTTTACGCCAAAATGCTGCACAACATTAAAACAGTAAATCAGATGTCAACATCGGAGAGAACCAATACAACATTTAGTAAGATTGGCAATGTTCTTTAAGGTGAGTTCGGAACACAGGGTAGAAGGAGAAAGAAGAAAGAAATAATGGGAAGACTGAGCACCGGGGGGACAAAGGACGGTAAGAAGAAAGAGAGATTCATGGACATAAGCAGGAGGAAGGAAGACCAGGCAACAAGGAGGAGCAATAGAAGAGTTGAGAGAAAATCAGGGAAGAGATTAGGAGTTTGGTAGCAAAATAGGAAAGAGAAGTTCTCACAGATATTAAAAAAAGTGTGCTCTACAGGAACGAGAGAGAGAGAAAGAGAGAGAGAGAGAGGAAGAGAGATAGAGAGAGAGAGAGAGAGAGAGAAAGAGAGAGAGAGAGAGAGAGAGAGAGAGAGAGAAAGAGAGAGAGAGGAGATGTGGTATGCAAAGGAAAGGGTAGAATACAAATAAACACCAAGATTTAAAGCAGGAAAGAAAATAGAAACTGAAGTGAGGGCGATACAAGAGGGGGGAAAGAAGAGAAGCTCAGTGGTTGCATGGCCAGTGGACAGGATGAAATGGAAGCATGAATCTGAGATGAAAAGGAAGAAAAGTATAGAAAAGTTGAGTGTCCTCATAGAAGTGGTGCGAAAGAGCAGAAGAATAGGTGATTGCAGCATGAGGACAAGTGTAGAGTGAAAAGAGGACGGGGCCAAGGAAGGAGCCTTGGGGGACCCCATGAGAGGGGGAGAGATGGAGAAACAATGCCAGCCCAAGAGACAGAATAAGTGTGATTGGCCAGATAGGACTTAAACCAGGGAAGTACATGGGAAGAAGGGAAAGAAGAAGAGAGTAATCAACAGTATTAAAGGCTGCTGACAGATCAAGGAGAATTAGGAGAGAAGATTGTTTGGTGTAGCATGCAGAGAGAAGAGAGTTACAGACAGAGGCAAGAGCAGTCTCAGTGGAATGGTAAGGGTGTAAGCCAGATTGGAAATAGGGAAGAAGAGAGTTTGAGGAAATAAATGATGTGATTTGACAAGACACAGCACATTCGAAGTGCTTAGAAAGAATGGGAAGGAGGGAGATTGGGCAGAAGTTAGAAGGAAGTGAAGAGTTCAAGGAGGATATTTTAAGCATAGAAACACTGTGGTAATAAACAGAGCAGTGAGAAAGGGCAGAAGAAAAGGATATACTTTAAGGATAAGAGTAGATGGAACAGGATTGAGAGGGGATGAAGTAGGGTGTCCCTTAGCCAGCAGAGCAGCCATCTCAGAGTCAGAGACAGGAGTGAAAGAAGACATAGAAGCCAATGGTATTGGCAGAGAAAAGGAAGAGGGGAAAAGTGAAGCGAGAAAATAGCATTTCAGAGAAGAGTGATCTTAGAAGTGAAATAAAGGGCCAGGTCATTGGCAAAAGGGGATGAGGAAAGTGCAGGATTAAGAGAAGTGACAAGAGCATGCGAGACAGAGTTTGGAAGAGATGACAGGGATGTGAAGAATAGGAATGAAGGAAATCAGAATAATATGATTTCTTGGCAGCAATAAGAGCAGTGTTGAAGGCAGAGTGAAGAGAGGAGAGTGAAGCAGAGTCAGAGTCTGCAAAAGACTTATACCAGTGCCCCTTAGCACATGAAGACTGTGCTGCAGAGAGTGAAACTGGGATGTGAGCTAAGGCTGGGGAGGCTTCTGAGTAGGAACATATTTAGTTGCCAGATATAGGGTGTCAAGAGACGAAGGAAGGGGGAGAAAAGGGAAGAGGTAGCAGAGTCAACAGGAAGAGAAAACAGAAGGGAGGGAAGAAGTACTTTTAGAAATGAACAGGGAAGAGTCAAAGGCACAGAGATCGTGGTGGAGAAAGGAATTGGTTGACGAAGGAGCAAGAAGAGATGAAGTAGGGATAATAGAATAGTAACATAGATGGTCATCAGAGGAATAGATTGGGAGAGCAGCAACAGAGGTAATAGCAACGACAAACAAATAAGTCAATAGAGGAGCAGTGATGTGGGAGGGAGGAGAGGGGACAGAAAGTAGATGTTAAGGAGATGAGTGGGGCATATGAATGATTCAAAAAATATTTAAGGGCAAAAGGACAGTGATAAGTAAGTCTAGGTCCTCATATAATGAGGTAACAGGGCCAGAGGGATACATCTAATTAAACCACATTCAATACAATAATACATTTGATTATGCTAAAAACAAATTCCAAAAATGTCATTGAACCTTCCACATCTCGCCTTGAGTGAGAATACTCAGATAACCATATGATGTTATGCTTTGCTACTTTGTTTCATATAACAAAACCGTTGACATTTTCAAAGTCTCTTGATACTTTAGGACTGCAGGGGAATGGATTGGGTTTAGTTAGTTACCAGATGGAGCAGAGCAAAATTGCTTTCCTGTGGTGTTGATGCATGCAGATTGTAAGGAAATGGGCTCTGTGGGCAGAGTTAGTTTATTTTAGTACTTTTGAGCGATTATCAAATGTGAAGGAATGTGGGCTACTACTGTCTTTGATTGTAGTGTGGCTTTGTGAGGAGAGCATCATCATTTCCTGCATGTCAGAACTATGCATTGTGGTGGGTCTCACCAATGTGGTGTTAAAGGTTTTGTGGTATGGTGAGATGTTATGTCAGTTATCGTTGGAAAATAAAATGGCAGTAGGGAGCCAAACAGCAAACAGTAGCTACAGGGTGTATTGATCAGTCAATACATCAAAACCTAACAATGCAGAATTACAAAACCCTAATCTGCAGTGCAAGTTCGGAATGTTAGATCACAGTGCAGACTAGCAGAGTCATACCTCAATTTACAAATTGGCAAGTTTAAAACATCCCTGTGGAAGCATTCTTATTTGGTAGAAGGGTGCAATCGGGGGCGGGTGGAAAGTGGCACTTACTTTAAGGTATTGTTGTTGCTATGATGGGCGAAAAGAGTCAATGTACTCGCTGTGCATAGATTGGGTGCGTCAGCAAAAGCTCTTGCCTGGCTGCCCCCTTAGAATCTATGTTTCTGGGAAGGCTTCAAAACCTGTAACCATTGCAAACCATTTGGAAAAGGGTGCATACCGGTGCAAAGTAATGCAGAGGTTATAAGCCCGAGGGAATAGTTAAATGAGGAAATTAACTCAGAAAATAGCAAAAAAATAAACACATAGGTAATCGTTTCACAAAGTGTGAATTTGTGATTTTGACCCTCCCTCACCATAGACCATGTGAGTGCCTGAGGGGTGACCTTGAATGTTGGCATTTTTGTTTGATTGGTGGTTAATCCACATTTTCTCTAATGAGTGATAACCCAAGACCTCGTCGAGGGCACTCATTCTAAATGCGCCTTTGCAAGGCATAATTTAGATGTAACCAAATAAAATGGTCAGGATTACTGAATACAAATTCTTAGATCAGCAAACCAGATCGCTACAGCTAGAAATCAAAGTGACTCTCTAACAGATGGTGTGTCCAATTCTTCTCGTTTTATGTTTAGGTTCACCAATTCCAGTGTTTGGCATAAGAGCATAGCACAATTCTGATCACAGAATCCGCCTAGGGCACATATTTATTTGCACAATAACTCTGGTAGTCCTTTGAAGCAATGGCATTGTGATAACTTTATGATGCTATCTGTATGCACTGAAGCCTCCTGAAACATTCCCAGCAATGGTCAATAAAAGCAACGGGTTCATGATTACTGACACTAACTAAAGGCAGCTTCATTATTGGTGCATGGAGTATGGATGGAGAAGTGGTATAAACTGTGTCAGTAACTAGGGATACTGCCACATTTGAAAGTAATGATTGGTGCCATTACATATGCGATCTTTTTCTGTGCTTGCACTGGTTACAAGTACACACGTCTGACTGCAATTGTGGTCTGTTATATTCAATCACACTTTATAAGGGAGTAACTGAGGATAATGCTACGTTTGATAGTGATGTTTGGGGCCATAGTTTGAAGGGTTGCCATCTATCAAGGGTGTAGATGCCCTGGCTTTATTGATATCTTACTAATAATCAAATGATGTGGGTAATCCATCTCAGAAATATCGACCTGCTAAACAGAACTGCATTCAGAAAGGTTTGTGCCAAAATAATTTTGCACACCTGTGCTTATCTGCATCAGTCTCCTGAACTGCAGCTCCTGACCCTCTGCTCCTGCTCTTCAGTGGCACAGAACAGGTTGAACGTGTGCAGGTATCCTATTTGGCATTTGCTGTGACAGCAAAGTCTCTGCAGGTAGAATGTATACTTAAATCTGCACCTTTGATCCAAAATTGTAAAGAACTGTTCATCTGATGGCATATTAATCTCTAATAATAATCCGTACGTGGGTTTCATTATGTTGATTGATAGCTCATTCAATTAGTAAAGACACATCAGATTTGTATCATACTAATGTCAACCCTTTGAACTCCTGCCAGTAATGGAAAAGGCTATGTGGATTCTAACCAGACTATCTGTTAATTCCTCTGCCAGTAGGACAGTATCTCTATAACCCCTGGGGAGGTTAAACAACACCTCTTCAGTCAAGGAAACTCACAGCAGGAGAACCCGTGCAACCACCCTTCAAACACCAATAACAAAAGGGCCAACCTCACAGCACGGTATTGCATACCAAAGGGCCCTGTGAAGATGCAAGCTTGGAATGAGGGCGGTTTTAGAACAGTCAGACTGATCAGAACAGATTGGAAGGATGGTTCCTCCATCTTGGTTTTCAGTGATCTTCTTTTTCCTTCCCGTCCCCTCCATCTTCTTGCAGAAGAGAGCACCTCGGTCTGATTCAATAGGGCAAATGTCACTTGCCACCTTGCACGGGAATGGACTCCTTGAAGAAGACTTGCTTTTACTGAATAGCATGTGACCTTTTACCTTTATAAGGAAGTCTCCCACTCCTTCTTTTTGGACGTACAAGACAAGAAGTGTTAATTTGGCATGCTTTACTGAGGTATGTGATCCGATTTTCGTTCTGCGGTCTTAGGTCCTGTTATATGAGATTTAAGATTAATAATTTCTCCACTCTCAAAGTGTAATGTCCTGGATTGGATACTAACAGAGATGAGAGAACTTGCCGGCCATGCAAATCAAAGCAGAAGATAGAAGCAATACGACACTTATCCATGGTTGGTCCGTTGACAAAAGCATCAGTAAGACTCATATTTTAAATGTGTCCAAAAGTGCCAAGGTATACTCGTCCTTTTTGCATAGAGTTGCATAATAGCCTGGCAGTTAAGGGGATTATGCAAATGATTATATGTTATGACATCGATGGATGGAAGTCTGGTAAGCTTCTTTCATTTTAAATTTGACCAGATTTGTAATGATTTTGTTCAAAATATTGAACACTAAGAGGAATTAATTACTTGCATCTAAATAACATACATGTGATGTTTGAATAAGAATGTAATGTTGTTGTAATATTTAATGTATACTTGTATTATTTAGTATACATTTTTTATGGACGTTTTCTTGTTTTTTAAACCAAATCACACACAAAAACGTGTTGGGACAGCAGTCCTCACCATAGTTCTCTATTTGTGAGTTGGAAGCAAGTTGTCCAAGGCAGATTCAAACTTTGTCCCCTAACCATCACAAGTGAATACTGGAGGTGATTACTGTTGAAGCAAGATATCCACTCTCTGCCAGCTGCATCACTACCCAGGCTCGTCACTCGTAGTAAAAGACTCATGCAGGTACCACATTGCCTTCCTCGACTTGGAAAGTAGAGTAAAATAACTAATTTTGTCACTGAGTCCCTGGATTTGGAATCACAACACCAGAGAACCTAAAGCAGCTGGATTCTAGTGTGCTGCCACTTAGAGCCCTCTTTGAACCAGAAGTTGCCTGTCTTTGAACAACATTGAACCATCAGGACCCATGGCTCTGCTTTTGGCCCCTGCCCCGAACATCAAACCTCTATGTACCTGCATCAAACCAGTATGCCACTGCATTGCACTTGCCAAGCGCTTCACCAGCTCCAGCATGAGCAAGAAAATTGCATCTGAGAAAATCTTCAAAACTGTCACATCTCAAACAATCCATTTAACCACCAGCATCTGTGTCATAAACCTGAGTTTCACTGGCGAACCCACCATGCTCGTCTCATCGAACTGCATCGTTAGAATGCTGTATCAAACCACATAGAGGTTCATCTAGAACCCGTCTTGATGCCGACTCCCAGCCTGGATCACTGTGACTCCCAGCATCCAAACCTGGTTTGACCCACATGCACAACACTAAGAATCCTGATTCGACACAGTGAAAACAGTCAAGAACAGATTCATGTACTTGTGTGAGGTCAAGCCCCCATAGTGTACTTTTTGGAGACTGATTGGTCACCCAATCGAACCTTTTTCTACAAATACATATAAGTGACATCCACAAGCATACGCAGGTCCACTTCATCCCCTGCGGTATCGGGACCTTTGCTGCACCATGCCAGAAATAGTATCTAACTGACGTCAGAGCTGCTCTGGCTCCACTGCACATGTCAGGATCCAGGAAGCTATCCCTGCATCCTTGTTCCTGTTGTCGTGGAGTGCAGGAGCAAGGGCACTGTCTTAGAAGGGGTTCATTGGGGGTATTAGATTAAGTAAATAGTCAGGTAAGAAAAACATATTTGCTGTAAGTACAGTCTATGCCTTCATGGTTGGTGAATGTTTATGATATATGTTTGTATTTATGTATTAAAGAACAAACACAAGGAGCCTTTCTTTGGTCTGAGCTCTACTCCTAAATTAATATTCGAAATAAATCAAGGCTGTATCAAGAGTGATCAACAGGAACAGGGGTTCCAAGAAAAGTAATATGTTAAGTGTGTGCTTCTCACCCTCAACCTGCGTGCAAGTTTCTTTAATGATTTGACCACTTTTAGAAACACGATTTGATCAAGAGAATATGTTTTAAGGATGCTGTTGTTAAGGATAATATTTATTCTTGATGTTTCAGCCGAAAAATGTTTCGATCAGTGATGGTCCTCTTCAGGGCTTACAAAGTAATGAGGATCATTCTCAGGGATAAAGGTAATGCACAGTTCGATATGTGAAGAAGATATTCAATCTAAAGCGTAGTCGCTCCGATAAAGACCAATTCCTATATCACGTCCGATTTACGGTCTGCCACATCAGTGTTTATGCAGCAGCATTTCAAACATATTCTCTTGAACAAATAATTTTTCCAAAAGTGGTCAAACCATTGAAGAAACATATGCACAGGTTAAGAGTGTCAAGAAAACACTTATTGTATTTATGTATGCATGTATATAAGGGGGTGTTATGTATTACGTGATGTCTGTGTCATGTGTATGACGTATGGGAGGCTGGGTGTACATGTTGGTGAACAAGTGTATGGGCACACAGGTAAATGAGCAAGTAAATGGTGTGTGTAAATAATCAAGTGAATGCTCTGTGAATCTGTGTGAATGTGTGTGCTCTTGTTTTTGTTTTGTGCTGGGTTTGCTGCCAAGAGCTTATTTTGGTGGGTGGAAGGTGGGCTTTGTCAGGGGAGTGTGATGCAAAAGCATTTTTATTGGGAATCCATGATAAAGCAAGCATGATATGTGTTATTACATGAATAGACTGGTATTTTGGTGCAGACAGTCTAGCCATTACTTATTGTGGCATCACTTTATTTTACTAGGCCTCTTGGAGCTAGTAGGCATGTTCATGTTTATTACATGGGAATACTAGCATTTTGCTGCAGCCAGTCTAGCCACTTCTTACTGTGGTATGGCAGTTTATACAGTGCATCTATGATAAGGCAAGCATGATATGTTGTATTATGTGCTTAAAGTTGCATTTTAAGGCAACCAGTCTGTACTATGTGCTATGTTACTTGGTAAAACTGCGGTGCAACCAGTCCTGGTATTTCTTACTGTGGCATGGCATTATTTATGGGGTATCAATGATAAAGTAAGCATGATAAGTGTTATTTTGCGGCTGCACTGGTATTTTGGTGCCGCCAGTGTAGCTATTTATTACTTTGGTGCAGCCAGTTTGGACATGTTTTCTTATTTGGCACAGCATTTTATATGGCAAAGCCAACAGGAACATGTCCTTACATGGGGAAGTTGACATAAATTGGCAGAGTGTACATATTTTCGTATACTATCATTACTGGCATTATGAGCAAAGCAAACAGAGCATTTTCTTATGAGGGAATACTGGCATATATTGGTACTGCCTTCACGGGAATGCATGAGCTCACCCCCATGAACATGTTTTTATACTAGCATATATTGTGGGCAAAGGCATTATGAAAATGCATTGGTAAATACTGTACAATGTTGGTGAATTGCATCTATTGGACTTCTGGATATAAGTTACCCTCAAAACCAATTGCAAAATGGCTGCCTTTTTACCCAATTTTTCACAGAAAATGTGCTCTATAATGCACCATTTTAACCTATATTTCAAAACTCAGATGTGTTTCCCTCTACGCTTGGTAGCTCTGGCATATTTATGGGAAATGGTCACACACATCCAATTAAAAAATCACAGTCAAGATTGGATGGGTGACTGGTGGGTGAATGGGTATGAATGGGTGTGTGCGAGGCGTGGGCCATGGCAAGGAACATTAAAGGACAGAACTTGTGTCACATGTTTACTGGCATTTAGGGGCAAAGCCAACCTGATGAATCTTATTACATGGAGGAGAATTTGGGGTGACAGATTTATAGCCAAATGGGGCAAGTCGATGAGACATTTTCTTTCTATGTCGTGGCATTTCTTACTTGCATACCGGGTAATGTCAATGATGTGTGTTCTTACATGCGGCTGGTGGGGGCACTTATGCATCCAGCAAGTAAATGCTTTCTGACTGTGAAATTGCATGTTGGTGTTAATGGAAAGTCAACATGATGAGTGTTCTTTCATAGTGTAAGGAGGCATTTGGGCAGTCAAACAAGGAAATCATTCCTTACTGTAACATTGCATATTTTACTGCCATTTAGGGCAAGTCAACAAGAAGAGTATACTTACATGGTGGTGCAGGGGTTGGGCAAGCATTTGCGTAGCCAGCAATAACGTGTGTTTTTCCTCTGATGGGGATTTTTATTGTCATTAAAGGCAAAGCCAAACAGAGAATGTTCTACATGGGGACCCTGGCATACATGGGTATCGTATGATATCATTACTGTGCAAATTATTACTGGCCATTCACATAGTTGGCTGGTACATTTGAGTTTCAGGAAAAAGGAGCGAGGCACATCCCCATTGTTTCTATTGTAGGTGAAATATTTACGGTTTGATTAAACACATACTTACATCTTTCACCTAGTGCAGGGTGCAGTCTGCCCCTGCAGTATCTTGATCATCATGCTCAATGTGCACGTATAGTGGTCTTGGCCAGCCTCGAGTGTGGTGCGGCCCATGCTTTGTTGCTGAGTTTGGGGGACCCTTCAGCATGACTCACAGGGTGCCCTGACATTTTGTCTTACACTGATGGTGACATTGTTACAATTTCTTGCTTTAGACCCCTGCTACATAACCCAGTGTGCTTGCTACATCTACATGCTTCACTTTCTTTGTTCTGTCCATAGGGGTGGGTTTTCTCAGGGGTGTTTGTATAGTTCAGTTATATTTCATATTGGTGTATATAATTAAATCATATTTACATTTCATTGAACCAGTGGATCACGTCTATATGTGCTTATGTTTACATTAATCATGCTCCGATAAGAGTCCCCCTTAGGGCCATCAATAGGTCCCAACACCGAGAAGCCATAAGGGCAAACAGGGAGAGCTGAACATGTTCAAACGATAATGTGCTAGTGGGTTTCTTTCCGATTTCTGACCATGCAGTTGAGCACAGCAGTAAGTACATATGGGACATGGCTACTGTGATGACTTGCCATCTGCCGAAGGTGTGGGGGACTTGACATTTTTCTTTGTATTAATTAATAAAACAAGGCAGGTCACTTCATCTATGTAAGGGTAATCTTCTGATTGATTTCCCCTTTCATATGCTCCATGCCAAAAACATAGTGTTTACCAGTACCCTTCTGCCTCAGTGTCCTGTAATGCAGGGCCTGCTCTACCATTGGCACATTACAGGTTCGGGGGTCACAGGTGCCCTCCTGGCAGCTGTAGTGGCAGAGAAGTCTCTGCAGCACATGGGGCTGCATTTAATATATGCACCTTTATTCCAAAATATTAGGTTTATGAGTAACCCATGATGGTGTCAGGGTAAACTCTAAAAATAATTCATACCTGAGTTATGGCATGGTGCATGAAACTGCTCATAATCATTGCAGCCACATACAATATGATATCACACATGTGCCAGTTCTTGTGAGCCATCTCAGCTGTGGAATGTGATGTGTATTCTGTCCAGACAGACTTGTCCTTCCAAGTGACAGGACAGGAACCTGAATGGCCATGCCTATTCTTTGATCTCTCTGTGTAGGGTAGGTAATGCCCTCCCATAGAGACAGCCACTCAACAGGAAGCTGTCATTGGCCCAGGAATCAAAGGAAACCACCCATTCAAAAGGCATAGCCTCACACCAGGGTGCTGCATACCAAAGGGACCATTGATCCTATTGAGAAGGGAAGGGGTGGGGTTAGTGTTGACAGGACATACAACATCTTGTTTCTCTCTGCCTCTGCCTCCTATTCCTGTCCCCATCACTTCCTATAGCACAAAACACTGTGAGTGTGATGTCAAAAGGGCAACACCCACTTCTTTCAAGAACAGAGATTGATCCCCTAAAGCGGGCTAGCCTTATTCCAATCATCTTTTGACTTCTACCTTCAAAAGAATGGGTCTCACGCCACTTCTTTGAATTATTTTTTGCACTTCAACCCTTGATGAAGATTGTCTTGGCTGGGAGAGTGGTCTTTTGCAGAGTTGTATAGATGTGTGGTGAGGGCAAGTGTTCCAAAGCAGAGGCAAACTGTGCCCCTAACTATATTTATTTATTGTTTGCTTGTTAGGAGCTTATAAGATAAGAATATACTGTTTCAAAATGCCTACAGGGCAGGGAGGGAGGGAGAGTGGGAAATACATTACAACATTACACACAATATTTAAGAGCAGAGTGGTGAAGCGGGAGGGGGACAAACGTACTATGCCTTGTGAGTGTTTGGAACGTGCCAGTGCAGAAAGGAAGAGGGAAGAGGGGGTAAGTGCGGGGGAGTCCGAGCCCATGGGTGAGCTATGGACGAAGTGCTAGAAAGTTGAGTGCTACACATCCTGGGCCGCAGAAAGTGCGAGCCTTCAGGGCGGAGGGTATTCAGGTGTCTAAAGTGCTGTGGAAAGACAGGAGCTGTGAAGAATTGGTGTGGGAGGTCAAGGCCCTGATGATGCATAAGTGCCAAAGACACTGATTCAGAAACTGTAAGATTAGCAGAGGAGAGAAGGAGGGAAGGAGGAGGAAAAGAGGAAGGTCTTAAGGAGCTACTCGAATTTGAGGAGATCTTGCTCAATGCGCAGAGAGAGGGGGAGGCTATTCCAAAGGAGGGAGCCCTCAGAGGAAAGTGAGTGACCCCCTGCCCTCTCCTTAGCAAAACGCTTTACACACAAAGAGTTGGTGCCAGAGGAGTGAAGTGCTCTAGGGGGAGAGTATTTAGAGAGATAACGTTGAAGATAGTGTGGTCCCCGGGCCCAGACAGCCTTGTGGATGATGCAGAGGGATTTGAATTTAATCTGTGCAGCACCGGGAGCCAGTGAAGACATGTTAGTGTAGGAGAGATGTGGTCCCCGGGCTTAAGGCCAAGAATAAGTCTTGCTGCCGTATTCTGGATAAGCTGGATGGGTCATACAGAGGAAGAAGGAAGGTTCAGGAAGAGGCTGTTACAGTAGTCAAGTCTAGAAAGAACAAGGGCTTGAGTCACATTGAGCCTCTGAAGGAAAGTGAGAAAATGTAGAAATCCTTAGAGAAGAAAGAGCTGATAGTTGGACTTCTTGGCAACGTCCTGGCTGTGAGAAAGAAAGGAAAGAGAGGAGTCGAAGATGACTCCAAGGTTTCTGGCTTCAGTTGAAGGTGCCGGGAACATTGGGGTGACCTGCTAATGGAATAAGATCTGTCCCTCTGCCAACCACGGTGGTACCCAAGACCTCACCATGTTGGAGGAGCCCTGCAGTTGTGTGCCAGCCTCCCTGGCTTTGGGAGCACAATAACACAGCCCTATCATGTCCCTGCACCTTTTCACAGCACCTGAAAGCCAGGTATATGGGCACCAGCCCTATGGCATCCGTTTGATGTGATTCTCAGAGTAAACAAGGTGCATCTGTCTAAAAAAGGAGGACATGGCACATTTTAGGCCATTATCCATACTGGGTGGTATAGGCAAGGTATTTGCTAGAGTTATTTATGAGTGCCTACAAACATGGGTAGTGCATCTACAGGTGGGATTCTAACCGAAGATAAGTACCATGGACCAGGTGTTCCATTTGTGTCTTGCTATGCAGAAATACACGGCCCAGAGGAACATGAAACTGTATTCAGTGACGTGGACCTCAGGATTGTTTTTGACTGCATGTCACGGGACATGCTATGTTCCATTATTACCAACAGGGGAATCCTGGAAAATCTCATTCGAATCATCATACAATTGTATTTGAGTAACTCTGCAAAGGTGCAATGGGGTCTGGGAGGTGAACTAACTGAACCATTTGCTGTTACTAGAGGGGTAAGGCAGGCAGGGTTGTGTCTTTGCCCCCTTATTATTCTTCCTATATATTGACAAAATCATACACCATGTCAGATCCAAGAGCCTTGACCACCACAAAGTAGATTTGGAAGCCATTCCTATTCTCCTTTCTGCGGATGATGCAGTCCTCCTATTCAGTTCCCCTAGCGGGCTAGAGGTTACCCAGGGAGCCTTTGTTGAAAAGTGTTCTGATCTCCAATTGGAGGTCAACATAGGGAACACCAAAACCTTAGTCTTCAACCTAAATTCAAAAAGTTCACCAAAGTCAAACTGCATATTAACGACATCCCCATAAAAACAGTGTAGCTTTGACTACCTTAGTGTTAGACTTTATGACAGCGGTAGTTGGACCCCACAGCTAGTCAAATCTAGTGTAACCTTAAATAAATACAGTGGTGCAATATGGAGATTTTATCTTTCCCATGGTCGGGGGACTATCACGCCTGCTCTAGCCATGTATACTGCACAAGCAAATTCTGTGGCACTGTATGGCACGGAGATATGGGGTCATGTAGCTGCTGATGAACTGGTTTTGGTGAGGAGGGGGTTTCTTAAATGTTTGCTTGGACTGCAACCGTCGTTTTCTGGAACATTTTCTGGAACAAAAGTGTGGCAGATCCTTGATCTAGTTCGACCCATGTCAAATGTTTTGTGACGAAATACCATCTACTGGCATACTGGGACAACCCTGCAAGTATCCCAGCAGGCTTTGCTGATAGGCTAAAGAGCATGGTGTGGGAGGTCACTGAAGCAAACATGATTAATGCTTGTAGCATGCTGGCCACAGTTCTTTTATTTTTTATTTTTTTTTACTGGAATGTAAGTTGCTTGAAAGGTTTGAGAGTTATTTGGATGTGGTCATCCCCCCATTTGCATGTTACTTGTAAACAAAATTTAGGCTGGGCCAACTAAATTTGGCCTATCATACATGTAAATGGGATGCAGAGAGAAATGATACATGCCAAGTCTGCGGCCTAGCCAGGTAGACCCTTTGCCATCTTCTGTTCTTTTGCCAGAGGTATGACATCCGATGAATAAGAATCTGAAGAAAATGTGTGACACCTATGGTATACAACGTACATGGGATGCATTGTTATTATTTCGCCATTATCAAGACATTAACACTGTATATTTTGAGCCAACTTATTTGTTCCAAGCATGATGTACAAGGTCAAGGGCTCTGAACACTGGGGAAGATAGGCGTGGATGCTCCCAAAATCCATGAGCATTACATCCGGTCTTGCAATGTGTTGCTAAACTGGAATGGAGTTCACCAAAATCAGAGGTTTTCAAACTGTGGGGTGCAACGCAGGGGGGCCGCGAGAGCCAAGCATGAACATTTTAGATCGGTGGAAATGGGTAGGGGCAGCATACATTGTCGGACTGGATCATAAAACTATCTCAGGCCCCGTGAAAACGTGGCCTGCAGTTGCAAATGGACATTCATTCCTTTAGTCACAGTGTGTTTAAATAGTACCCAAGTGGTGTTTTTTTTTTTAAATGTAAGCAAATTGTGATAGTTAAAGAATATTTATTCAGCAACAATGGTCAAAACTACTAGCTGCATAGTGAAGTAACTCATCAAACTGACCCACATTGGCCAAAACATTTCGTATGTTGACTGGCCAACACTTTGCATTTTTGGTATGGGCATTGCCCTATTGCCCTATGGGACAGTCTGAGCCTGGCGGTTCATCCATAATGGGCAACAGGGTGTCGACTCGGTGGCCCCCTCACCCATTATGGAGGAGCAGAAGAGCCAGCCCAGTGAAACACGGAACACTTCCTCAAATGCTTTTTCCTGCCAAGGGAGTGCTCCTGGCTGGCTGAATTGTCAAAGGGAAACAGCGTTTCCCTTTCATAGTTCAGTTCAGTTCCCCAGCCGCACATGGTCACTGAGCCATGCATGGCTGGGGGTGTTTTGCTTCGCCAGCCTTGCATAGCTCATTGGAAATGCTGGCTGGGACACTGCATGACTGTTTGTGCAAGGTAGTGCTCCTGCGCCTCCTCGCACATACGGACAGAGCAGCCCGGAGAAGGGTGTTTCAGCACTAATGCTCAGGCCCCTGCAGAAGGTAAGTTTATGTTAATGTATTTTGTATTTAAATATGTGGGTGTGTGTGTGTGTTGGTCCGTTCAGCTGATTTTGGTGATTGGAGGTAGAGGTGGGAAGGAGGGTTGTACAACAAAGGCATTTTAAAATCACCCTTGTTGCACAATCCCCCTACCCACCTGCCAAAATCAGATCGCCTTCTGAGGTGCTATGGACCCTAGGGGACAGGGATGGTATGTTTTTTACTGGATATCTATAATGGAGGTCCAGTCATGAATACCATACTTTCCCATTTGGCCTCCACAGCACCTTGCACACACACATAATCATATTCATTATGTTATGCACTGTAGGGCCCAGGGGACAAGGATGGTATCTTTTTACTGGACATCCATCATAGATGTTGAGTATAAAATATCATGCCTGCCTCCTCGGCCTCCCAGCGCCAATTGCAAACTGTTTGGCCTTTAACCCATTTTTTTTTGTAAGTTTGTTCTAAAATGCATCATTTTAACCCATCATATAAAAGAATTTCATGGAGAAAAACCCCCAAACTCCCTTTTATTGTTTCGGGCTCCCTCGCTGCGCTCGGTCGCTAGGGCATATCAGGTGGAAATATATATGCCCCTCCACTTAAAAAATTCACCAGACACCACTCGCCCTGAGACTGTGCTGGGAGCAGTGTGGGAGCCCAGGGACTGTGGTTGGAGCAGGATGGGCGGGATCCATGGGATAGTGGTGGGAGCAGGGTATGGAGGGCCCAGGGTCTGTGGTGGGGTGGGGTGGGGAGAGCACAGGGACTGGGCTAGGAGTAGGATGAGGGAGGCAAGAGACTGTGATGGGAGCAGGTGGGGGAGCCAGGGATTATACTGGGAGTACGGTGCGGTGACGGCGCACGATCGTTCATAGCCATTTGGACTTACTGTCCATTTTACATTTTTGGGGGGAGCTGGCCTGCCCACAATTTGCTTGGGGGGCGCCAAGGCCTAAAAACTGACCTAAATTATACAGTGCATGTCAGAGTAATAACGTGTTTTATGGATGGATCACAAGAATCTTCATGATGTATGTTGTTTTAAATCAAACTACTTTAGCCCAGTCATTTTGCAATAAGACTGAGATTGTTCTCCTCCTGTAAAAGCTTGCAATGATTTAAGCTTGTTTTAGTCTATGTAAAGGTATTGTATTGGTCAACACCAATGAGGCATTCAAGCCTTAATGATTTTATAAAGCACAATTTATTTATTTAATATGGTTATTCAAGATTGTATCTACTCATTATGATGTGTTTTAGATGTTATGGCTAATGACTATTGTCGAATAAAGCCCACATGAAACAATTAAACAATACGCCCCACGAAGCAGGCCATCATCGCTGCAGGTCATGCCCCGTGGCCCATAGTTACAGGCCTGAGAGAAACAAGGGCCTTAACGCAGGCCCTGGGGCATTACCTGATGCAGTATTGACCCCCTCCCCAGATTGGGGTTTATTGCTATTAGTACTCTGGCCCATGGGAATGGGGTACTGATAGCATCTTCATTCAGTTGCAAGATGTTCCAGCATTTCGCAACTGAAAAAGAAGAAGAAATGGCTGCCATGGATTGGGATACAAAGTTAATTCTCCCTTTCCATGGTGGCCATTCAAAATAGTAAATAAAATGTAAACAAAGAAGTTGACCGTCATGAACGGGAGAAGGGACTACATTCAGTCCCTTTGCCTTTCCATGGTGGCCATTAAAACACAAAGAAAAAAGCAAACAAAGATGCTGGCTATGATGGATCGGGGCGAAGGGACTTCACATAGACCCTTCTCCGTTTCCATGTCAACCTGACGATTAAAGGGAAGGAATTCCACTGGACACAGCGCTCCAACTCGTTGCAGGTGAATCATTGTCTGGCTAGTAAGGACCCAGCGAGGGACAATCAGATTTATTGTTACAATATTCCATAATTAGATAAGTTATAATGATGACACTTTTGAGATACTAGATTATTTTTACAGAAATTATTTATTATCTCTGAAACACTTCAGTTGTTGGCACTGCTAAATGTAATATAACCCATACTAGGGTCTCATGTGTACATATGATTATTATTATTGTTTAACATATTTGTTTCATGATTGGAAATGGTATGCAATGTGATACTTTTATCTCATGGATTTGCTCTTAATACATGTACCTGTATTTTAAATTGAATTGCTTTATACATTTTGGAAATCATTTATTGCTAAACAAGGAAATTAAGTACTAAACTAAATATTAATACCTGTCTAGACTGATCTACATTGTAGGTAGTTCAGTCTAGACAGGACATATCACTTATCATGTTTGCACTACCATTGATGCTAAGTGTGAAATGCAGACTAGCACTATTAGTGTGCGTCTGCATATACTTTCTTAAGGTGGCATGGTATTTTTTACTTGCCATCAAGGGTAATGCAAACACGATAAGTCTTATTGCAGTGTAAACTGATCTACTTTCAACATAGGCCCGTCTACATTTATTTCCTTAATGTGACATGGCATTTCTTAGCCGGCCGTGTGTGCATTTGCTTTCTTACTGTGGCATGAGAGTGTTACTTTTTATATGACATCAATGGTAAAGTAAACTGGATGAGTGATATGATATAATATGGTATGATATGATATGATAAGTCATTCATAAGGTGCCTGTACACAAGTGCTTCTAGGCACAACAAGACAAGGAAGGGAAAGACGACGAAGGGGAACAAAACAAATAATTTTATTAGGCCTTGTGTCATTCAGATCATGCAAGGAAGAGGAGAAGTGCCAGGGGGAGGGAAAGGGAGAGTGCACTAAGCAAAGCTCAAGTAAGTGGCACCAGGGTGGCCGGTTCCAAGTAACTACAAGGAGACAGGGGACTGTAAAATTGCAGATAGAGTCCCTAGTGCATGGTAGGCCAGGAGGCAGTGATGATTGGGGCTACTGGTTGTGAGGCGCCTGGTCCCCATAAGGTTCATAGGAGAGCCAGGTAACCAGTTTAGAGTAGCAGACAAGAGCATCAGCAGGGGAGAGAAAGAGAATGCAGAAGCAAAAAGGAAGGTCTTGAGTTGCTTCCTGAACCTGAGTTGGGCCTGCTCAAGTTTGAGAGAGGCAGGGATGCTGTTCCATATGGAGGCGCCAGTCAAGGAGAGAGATATACCCCCACCCTCTGTGTGGAGAAGCATCTGACCCTCAGAGAGTTGGAGGTGAATGAGCGCAGGGCTCAAGAAGGAAAGTGCTTAGGAATAGAGAGTTGAATGTAATGTGGTCCTCGTCCGCAGAACACCTTTTGGACAATGCAGAGGGTCTTGAACTTGATCCTTGCAGCCACCGGGAGCCAGTGAATAGATTTCAGGGCTGAGGAAAACAATCTCTAGGCTTTAGGCAAAGGGCAAGTCTCACAGTCCTGTTATGGATTGGTTACAGAGGACTATGAGTAGAGGCAGGCAGATTTAGAAAGAGGCTGCTGCAGTAGTCCAGCCTAGAGAGAACCAGTGCTCTGGAGACAATAAGCTTCTGGTGGAAAGTGAGAAAAGGAAGAATACCTCAGAGGATGTGCAGCAGGTAATGGGACTGCTTAGATACGTCCTTGATGTTAGGAGAGAAGGAGAGGGTGGAGACGAAGGTGTCACCAAGGTTTCTTGCCTCGCAGGATGGCTTAGTTAGAGGGCCCAAAATGGGCGTCCGGAGTAAAAGAGGGAAAGCGTGAGCAGGGTTCCAAATGAGAAGGATCTCATTCAGGCAGAGATCATTAGAGGCACACTAAACTTTTAAAGGGGAATCCCATAAGGTCCACTATGGTGGAAGCTCTACCTTTTAATGGGTAATTGGAAAATTACCTAAACAAGAGGTAGATAGTTCTTATCAACAGTTGCACACATTAAATCAATACTGTTTCTCTATACACATATTCATTTTATTCAAAGATACATATAAAATTAAATTATTCAAAATCTTTAAATATTAAAACACTGTATGAGACAATAAGTGTCAGGGTTCAAAATAAGAAACACTCCCACAAAGTAAGCTTTTAGAGCCAGTGACATCTAACAAACATCGCAATGCACACTGGTTAACTGCCGTAAGCCCAGACCCCTCACCTATGTTGGTTAGAACCCAGGTATCCCGCATGCATCCCAGCACAAAGATACCTCAGAAACAAGGTAAATAAGCACAAATGTTTTCTTGCTCTGTTTATTCCAAGTATGCAACAATACATACAACCATTCATACAGGATCACATCAATCACCCTTGACACAAACTGCACAGCACCAACATAGACCAGATATGCTACCTGTCTGTCAGTGCAAGTAGTCACTACATATCCCCATCTACAAGTACAACATTGTTAGAATGCACTTGCAGAGTCCCAGCCAGGCAAAACGATTCAGGCTGAGAAAAACCTATTAGCACATCCCACAGTGTGAGCAGGGTGAGTTTTGCCCGGCAGAAGGCGCACATGTCACATGTAGTTAGTTTGACATATATTTAGTTTTGAAACATATTAGATACCCACATATAGCAACCAAGAAGAATCAACAAAAATATTAATTTTGTGGTTGAAGAGGGTATAGATAGGGTAGTGTTATAGGCTCCGTGTTTAGGAGTTGTATACAAAGTTATGCTTTTTAGTTAAGTGCGAGCGAAGAGCTGAAGTAGATGGAAGGTACTGTGGCAGGAGCAAGGCCAGCATTTTAACAAGACAGGAGTGCTGCCATATTGGATTTCAAGGCCTACTACACAATGAACAGAATAGAACGCATGACTTGATATGAACCTGTGGCTCTGTTTAGCTTAGTCCCAAGATAACTCCATTTCCCATCGCCAGGAGAGAAGCTGAGGTCATAGGCACCGTGGTGCACTGATAAACACTAATTGTATCAAGCTGCACGGCCTGAATGTGTTGTGAATGGAATGTTTGCTGTGGGGAGGACAGGTAGGGATGTGCTCCTCAAAGGACAAATTCATGAGAACAGAGCATGATGTTTTCTGATGCCAATAGGCAAGGCAAGGATTTAGAGCACTACTGCCCTCACCCAAGGAGCGGTCATCTCATTTGAATTACAAGTAGATGCATAACAGAAAGAAACTAAATCTCTGAAATTCAGACTCAAGATTGGTGCCATAGTCACATCATTACTGGGCACCTGGACTCTCAGGAGGATAGCTCAGGGGCAACACACTTGCCTTGGAAGCAAGACGATGCGGTGCAACACAGGTTCGATCCCCAGGTCCATGCTTAGAAACCTCTGGGTATTAAGCGAGTTATAAATAACCAATTACAATCACTCTGAAGGAGATGAGGGGGGAGTCATGTCTGGAATATTTTGTGATTTGGGACAGGCGGAGCAGAAGTGATGCCAATGAATCCAGTACAAGGTCAGGAATGCAGCTTGTGTGTGCCTTGGCATCAGTTATAATGAGCAGGCCCATTGTCTTATCAAGCAGAGTTGGGCTTGCCAGTTTTACTTTGAACGTGTCTGGATCGCAGGGGTGCACATCATGTGATGGCCACAATGTATTATTGGAATAATTTAATTACTAGCTAATCCCGTACTGGTTTAACAGCGATGCCGTAGTGGGCCACCTGAATAGTGGAAGGGGTTTAGTTAAGGTGTGCCCAATCAGTTCAGGGAAAATAGGGGAGTATTAGAAGGTTCTATAGGTGGTAGCCAATGAAGGTGGTGGGATAACATTGTAACCTATGTATGTTGATTTGAATTTTTTCTGCTACATAACCTGTACTTCTTAGGGAGTGACAAGCTCTGTGGCAGTTCTGACTTAAAGGACTGTCTGAGGCCTTTTTGCATGTAATAAACCTTGTTGTTCATTGCAAAATGGTGCAGTGATCATTTGGTCTCTTGGGTTATTTTCACTGCATGGGTTTTGAGTTACTATTCTTTGTAGCAAATCAACATGTAAGCTTTGATACTGCTTATTCACGCATTCGGGCACCATACACACACATTTCGATATCCAACCAGAACAGGCATGCAACATAAACCAGATGCCCCGTAAAACCTTCCTCCAAGCCAAGAAGTCCCCATACTGAAAAGGGAATAACTTTCATGAATCTGTGGCATCAGATTTTCAACTCAACATGCAAAACGAACAACTGCACCATTGAAAATTGGGATTGCACAATTGACGGCAACCACAAGGAATCATAGATGGACTTAGGAGTTACTGACCTTTGGAAGTTCTCAAGAACCTGACATCATTGAATAACCAACCCTTGCCGCCAACTAACAAATTCATGGATTCATTATGATCACCATCATGCTCCCACTCCCATCTTACGTGCCATACATCACCCATCTAAGACCTACACAGCAGCAACTTGGCACCTCACGTAATGACCCATAAGACACACATAACCATCTTGAATCCCATGATCGAAGTGTGAATCTTGTTACTATGAAAAAGTGCTTAACACATTGGTGCACATATGACAACAGAATCTGTATGTGTCCCATCCCAATGCAAATAGAATTTCACTAGCACACAGGCAGCAGGAAATTCAAAACCGGCACTCACATACAAAACTGAATACACACTGCCAATATGACAGAAGTCATTCTATTCAAGACACTGTTAGATTACATACACATTACAAATATCTACATTTTATTACAATATTACAATACCTTTATTCATGTATGGCTTAACATCACATGCCAAAATCTCAATCCTCCCCAAATACCTCTCCTTTCTCACACTCATCGAGCTGAATGGTCCTTAGATTGGGGAAACCCCTATAGCTAACAATTTCCTATTTTTAGATTGTCCTTTGATCTACACAGAATTAAACCAGGATCATAAAAGAACAGTTCTTCAGGACAGTGATGGTTCTGTAGACACGTGTTCAACAAAAATGGTGCCACACATTTTCTAGACCCTTTTACTGCCCCTACAGCAACCTACAAATCATTCCCTATACCTGCAAGGTGAATATATCATCTTATTACTCTCACCGCTAGGTTAGAATTGGGGTTGCCCATATTAGCATAAAGACATTCAAAACATCCAACCAGGAATACTATGTCCTTCTTGCTGTCTCAGTCTCATCCCATTACATCCAAAAACATCCCCCCTTTCATCTTCAGTATTCTCAATGTGCATCCCTCAAAAATAAATATGAGCTCCATCATACTGAACATGAGCCAGATCTGCTCTACCTCACAGAGACATGTCTTCAAGAAGACCAAATCCGAGCTATGACAAACCTAACCCTCCAGGCTTCAGAATACTACTGAAAAAACAGACCTGAAACGGCCTGGGGAGGCACTCTAATTTTCAAAAACAAATACTGTATCCTCACCTGGCTAGAGATTATCAATGTCACTGAGCCTAGTAAGATCGTTGTTTTGGTTCTGCCATGTTCCCCTCCCTTGCCTCACCGCGCTCTGAAACACTTGTGTACAAGCGTGACATAAATAAAATATCACATATCAATATCATGCCTTTATGAAAATAAATGATCCTCAGATCGACCATGTCTTTATCCCTCTCAATTTAATTTCTCCTCATTTAGAGGAAGCCCAGTCAACATTTGTACTTTTGGAGAAGTACTACCTGATTTTATTGTTGGTTTACATTTTAGGCACCCAAACTTGTGTATTATAGGGTTCCTCAATGTATGGCTGGAACTACCTTTGCATGGATTTACAAGAAAGTTAATCCACAATCTTGAAGGCTGAAAACTTCACCTGCATAGTTCCTAATGGTCACACAGCAAGCCATATCATTGATGATATTTTCGGCCCCACTACATATCAGAGGCAACAAAAAAGCATATGTCTTCATGTGTGCATCATTGTGCTTTGTTCTTTTTTTTACCTATGCTAGCTAAATCAGTCAATACACCTTCTGTAACAAATGCCTCAAGAATTGAGCCCCCTTCTTTGTGAATCACAGAGTACTCTGTTAAAAAATTGTATATGGAATAACCTCCTTTGATGATTTGGATGTCAGGGACCATTAACTCTATTGCTCCCCTTTGCAGGTCGTAGAGACAACACAAATCTAGAAGCAAACCTTGTGAATATAATGTTCCAGCTCAATAGAAAATCATGTATTGGCACATAGAGAGGTTAATCATAGACAAAGATAGAAGATCAAATGTAATTTAAAAGAAATAGAATAGGCTATTATTCAGAAATACAAAAAGCCAAATGGTGATTCTACTCAGAAAGACTCCTTAATGCCCTGAATACACAAAGAGAGGCTTTAGAAATGTTTACTAATTTGAATGCCAATTTTATATATCCAATAACATCTCATATTCACAAAAACTTTGCAACTTGTTGGCTAAACAAATATACCAGAAACAAATCTCTCTGCATTCTGATATTAAAACAACAAACACTTCCTTCCAAACCTCAAATCAGCCTCCCCCTACTTCTCCCTTCCTTCCCATCTCATAACTATTTCCTTCTCTCTTTTGCTCCTCTCATAAAGGGGTATTCTCAATTGTGGCAAGGAGTGCCTCTGTGGGCCCTGCAGTAGACTTGTGTCTAGGACCAAAATACTTCTCCTGTGCTAAGCATCTTCACATAGAAGGAGTGGTGGGATCTCCTTGTATACACACCATCAAGCCTATTCTCTCAAATATATAATTCCAGGAGCACGTATACTTCTGAAATATTACCTACATTTTCAGGATGTACAATGAATTGATATATTCCCATACCTCAGTACATACAAATGTGACAGGAGCTGGGGTTTAATCTATTTCCCTTTCTAGTATTGTCCCCTCAAGATTATTACCTTACATATGAATTTCTTGTGGCTGTCTCAAGGACTGGTATGCATTCTTCTCCTCAGGAACAGTTGGGCATCAGTCAGTGAGATGGTATCAGTTTAACTCAACAGCATGTCTGCTGTCTCTTCCATCAAAGAAGGCCTAGTACATCAACACCAGCAAGGGCGCTCTTACCGTATATGGCTAGTAATCCAAAAATGGGTCAAAGAGGAAAATAGTCCTCCTTTCTGTTGTTATCATTCCTCCTTTCCCTCCGTCTTCCGTTCCATCAGCCAATGTGTGACCAACTGTGTCTCCCAGAATCTATGGCTTTGAGCGTTTACAGAGCAGAAACCATACCTCTTAAAGTTGTGTATCATTTCTCTATTTTAATTTGTCAATGTATGCGATTAAACAGTGCTCGAAAAGTGACACCACACTAAACCAACCCCATCAAAGTCATTGGGCATATTAATTAGAGATTTCTGCATTAAACAATGATAACCTTCTAAAACATATTTCCCATATGTAATCATGTAGCTATGGCAAATCAAATAATGCAATTTGTATCTTGGTACGAAATATGGTGATTGAGTTTACTCACTATTCATTTTATACAAAAATTAATTTTCCATCTCAAAGTAACAAGGTCTCTAGGATACATAGATAATTGGCATGCACTGTTATTTTCAAGAAAATATCCATATTTGCCAAATGTATACCATTAACATACATATATATATATATATATATATATATATATATATAGATATATATATATATATATTCAGTAAAAAAACTTTGTTAAAGGGACGTTATGGTTAAGTTGCGCTACTAAAAACCTATGAAATTCAGTGAAAAAACTTTGTTAAAGGGACGTTATGGTTCAAAGTAAAACCGAAAAACCCCTGAAATTCGGCAGTTATGGTAACATAAGCAACCATAACAGTAACACCCAGGACATCAAAGATGACATCACAAATGTCATTGATGACATCACTGATGACATCACATGTGCATTTACTTTTCATGAAAACTCTGTAGGAGGGATTCTTATAATGTTGACCAAAAACTGTCAAGGATCATTGGGATAAATATCATGAGCTAATTAGTGCATTAAGCAATGCATTGATATAAATAGCATTCTATTATGAAGTTCTATCCAGTATACTAAACTACTCATGCAGAAACTTAGGCAGTGTGTGCAGCATACATGATGAAGGTGCCATATTCATAATCTTGCCATGTTGAATACTGATATGATAACTGCTTTCTTATTATTTTTGCGTACTGTGAAACATGTAATAAGTAGATAATAAAACCCACTTAATACATAATTATTACAGACAAAACACAAAGAGACAACAACACATACAAATATGAGTATATGCAGGGACAGTGAAGTAAATAAAAAAGCAGAAATAGTAGCAGAAAGAGTTCATAACCTAACTGATTGTCTTTATGCAGAGAAACTATTGCTCTGTTTCAAAGCTGCTACTTACCATATGTATGTGTATCACATGATGTGATTGCACCCAAAGGAAAGGAGAGTGAGTATAATGTATACAAATATAAGCATATACAGGGAAGGTAGAGTAATAAAAATAAAACTATGAGAAAGTGCTGATAACCCTAATGATTATCTTCATGCACAGAAAGGATTGCTCTCTTTCAAGCCTGTGTCTTCCGCTATGTATATGTTTCATATGATGTGACTTGACCCTAAGTCTACAAATATAGTACCTTTTCAATTTTTAGTTCCTGACTGTTACTGAAGAAAACTATGTGGCTTCGATATGTCAGTAAAGGATAAAAAGGGAGAGACAGCCATGTGATGTCATCAGTGATGTCATCAATGACATTTGTGATGTCATCTTTGATGTCCTGGGTGTTAGTGTTAGCAGTGCACGGTGGCGCGAGTTATGGTTGCTTATGTTACCATAACTGCTGAATTTCAGGGGTTTTTCGGTTTTACTTTGAACCATAACGTCCCTTTAACGTAGTTTTTTCACTGAATTTCATAGGTTTTTAGTAGCGCAACTTAACCATAACATCCCTTTAACAAAGTTTTTTTTACTGAATTGCATAGGTTTTTAGTAGCGCAACTTAACCATAACATCCCTTTAACAAAGTTTTTTTACTGAATTTCATAGGTTTTTAGTAGCACAACTTAACCATAATATCCCTGACTTCATATACATGTAACATAGAACATACTAACCCCCTCGTAGTGATTTTCATGTCCGCGGACTACCGCCATGTCCGAGGACATATCAAAAATCTGAGCGTGGTGAATGTAAATTTAAATAGTGTGCCCCATTTCCCTTTTGAAGTTGGCTCTGAAAAGAGCCGTTTCTTTTTTTTTTTACAGATGCTTGACAGACACCTGTTATTTTGTATTTTTTTTCTTGTTTTTTTTCTTACTTTACTCCTAAAATCTTCACATAACCTTCTCCAAAGCAACCCTTACATTCCAAAATAGAAAGGCATTTCCCATAAAAGATAAAGAAATGCCATCTTCTTTAAAATTAACAGCATTACTGGCATCAATATTCTCATTGTTACAGAAGAACATACCAGCTCTAAGCATGAAGGCACACATGCCTCGGTTGATGACACACCTAGCAATGTTTTGCTGAGAACAAAAAACTGAACTATTGTTCCATATTGCCCTAGGTAGTAATCCAGAAAAAATTACTTTCGCATTTGGAAGGATCTTCATTACGGCTTGAACCAAGCGTTCCAAATCAGCCAACAAAGTAGGGGCACTGACGTTGCCCAAATGGAAAGCACCATAGTGCAAAACTACCACATGCGGACTGTTCATCGTGGCCATATCCTCAAAAAATTGTACAATTCTCTGTACATTGCAATCAGGCACAGTGCTCCACACCACCTCCACTCCTTTCACATCAAAGTTCTTTGCAACATGCCTGCATTCAGCATACTGTTGTTAACCATGTACAAACATATCTCCGAGCACCAACACCCTGACTTTCTCCACTTCTGCCATCTTCACTACACACAGTCTCTTTCAACACAAATCCACAACCTCAACATCTGATTGGCTGATCCGTACAGTCTTCTTTCCATGTTGGATTTCCTGGAAAAACCCGGATGTAGCACTCCCTGTCCACGAACAGCCGCGGTGTCCGCGGACGGCGTCCACTTAACTCTCTGTGCCATTCCCTCATTGCATACAGCTAAGCAATCACACAATACGAATAACGTCCTCAGAACACCCCCATTTTGTGAATTTTCGAACATTTCAGGACAATTATCATTTCATTATTCAACATATTAACATTACAAATATTATACTCTCATCTTGTACTCTGCACTCAATGCTATGTTTCTCCATTAGTAGCTCAGTATACTAGATAGAATCCCATAATACAAAGCTATTTATATCAATGCATCGTTCAAAGCACTAATAACGGTATGATATTTATTGCAATATCCTTGACACTTTTTTCGCAACATTATAATAAAAATCCCTAGTACACAAATTCCATGAAAAGTACATAAACATGTGATGTCATCAGTGATTTCATCAATGACATTTGCGATGTCATCTTTGATGTCCTGGGTGTTAGTCTTAGCAGTGCACGGTGGTGGCGCGAGTTATTTTTCATAGCTTACCATAACTTGCGATTTTCAGGGGTCTTTCAGCTGTACTTAGAACCATAACATCCCTTAAACAAACTTTTTTTAATATCACGCAAACAATATACAAACATGGCGTGCAAAAACCAACTTCTCACAGATGGCTTTACACAGAATGTTGCAAAGTAAGAATTTATGCTCGTTCACAGTGAAGGTCAGCTGCTTCCATTTTTTTCTCGGGCCCCGGAGAGGCTCACGAAGCGGACTATAAGGTTGTATTGTGTTTTGACCTTGACAGACAGAGATTGTGATGAAAGACTTCTCTTGAAGGAGTGTTGCTAAAACGTAAGAGAAGATAAGGATGAAATTTCTGAAATGAAACCACTTTTATATATTATATCCCTATGCGAAAGATCGTTCGCACACGCGGAGTCGTATTTTGGGACTGCCCTACTCGTAGACAATGGAAATTGCAATTGTACTGTAAGTAACCCTTTAGATTATTTTATACCAAATATAATTACAATAGCGTAGCATTAAAGACTGCTCAAGTTGAACTTGTTCGTTGAAAGTGGCAAAATGTTTTTTACCGCGCACTATCACCGCTGAATTGATCCCCTGTCGTTTAGAGGGCTCTGAAAAAGGCAGACGACACAGGGTGGGTTAATAGAAATAATTTAACCGGTCTATAGGCGGTCAAGCGCTCTACTCGCTGTGCCACTTCACTGTAGCCTGTCAAGTGGCACAGCGAGTACAACGCTCGCTTTGACATCCGTGCGCAGCTTGCTAACGCAAGTTCGAATCCCGGCAAGGCCAAACTCAGCCTTTCATACTTCCATGGTCGATAAATGAGCACCACACACCGTGGTTAATAATAAGCACCGCTTAGATACCTCACGGTTCTTAGTGCTATATGAATGGGAAAATATTATTATTTTATTATTAACATACTCCGTTGCACTATCTTCGATAGCAAATAGTTTATCGCCCTAATACATAAAATGATGATTTTTAATGAAGATCGGCTGGTGAGACTAATTTATGTTTTTTAAAACAGGTACGTGGCCCCATTTTGCCTATGTCACGATTTACAGACTCCAGCGGATGGGGTCTTCAACTGCCAGGTGCAGGTCCAAATATGCAACTTCATGACCTCACCATTTTATGGGACAATCGCCAAGGACCAATATGCCCTTACGCAGTACTAGCGGCTACAAACAACATACCAACCAATAGGGTGGTCTAATGGCTCGTTGTTGGAGCAACCTTCTGATTATCAGAGCGACCATGTACTGCTTTTATCATAAACCAACAGCCTATCCACCGCAAAGGAACAACGCGTGGCTCAAAATAAACTTTTGCTGATCGACAGCAGAGACAATAGCAAATCGCTGAATATTCACTAAACATTTCATGTGAAATAAATGTACTTTACCAAATGTACAATCCTACTGTTTACTTTTAAACCACAGTTTCATATTCCGAATTGTGGCGCACTGAGTTGTAAGCTGATCTAACACCCTCTGTACCGCAAAGGAACATCGCGTGCCTCAACATGAACTTTTGCGGATCGACAACAAAGACAAATGCAAATTGCTGAATATTCTCTAAACATTTGATGTCAAATAAATGTACTTTACAAAATTTACAATCTTGCTGTTTGCTTTTAAATCACTGTTTCATATTCCGAATTGTGGCGCGCTGTGTTGTGACATAATATGTGTTGTCTTCCGGGTTCTGTGTAAAGTCACTTAGGACTGGAGAGAACTGGGCGCGTTTGATGACGCACCCTGTAACGTCACGGAGAGAGGCGAGGAATATGAATGCTTTGATAATATCAGGCTTAGGGGCGGGACATATGATTTAGTGTCGCAAAAGCAAGTCAGCCAGGTCAATAGCGCCAGTCATAGGATTATCACATAATGTCGGCGCACACCAGCCGGATTTATCGTTTCTTTAGTGGACAAAAAGTCGGTTGACGCCCATAGGAAATTGTACTATTAATGGACAAAAGGAGTGGTCTTAAAACACTTTCACCCTGACAATACGAACAATACAAACAACGTTCTCAGAACACCCCCATTTTGTGTAATTGCAACCATTTCGGACACCGCGAGTGTACTTAGAACACATTCAACTAGACAGATTACAATACGGACAGCGTCCTGAGGACACCCCCAGTTTGTGTATTTACGAACAATTAAGGACACCGCGAGTGTTCATAGCTCATTTTTACCTTCCTTGTGAACAAAAATGACACATACTCCGTCCTCTAAACACCCCACCATTTAGTTTATTTACAAAATGTCAGAACATCCGTGTTCTCCGCGGACAAATCGAACGCAACAAAAACGTCTAGCACATAAAAAAAAAAACATTGAACCTATCTCTTACTCCTCCACCCTCCCCAAACACTCTTAAACACCAACACATGGCACTAAATACAATTTTTTATCCACGTTTCACCGCGCTGTACGCGGTCGACGGCGAATACAAGATGGCGGGCACCACAGAAAATCTGACGCGCTCCACGCCCCTCGCCGTCCAATCAGCGAACACGTCGCATGTCTGCGGAAATGACACAAGGCCATGGGCCAATCTGGGTGCTGTCCGCGGAGCGAACAGGGAAGTTTGTCCGCGAAGCGAACACAGATATCACTAATTTTTTTGCCTTACGTTTTGGTAATTTTATAAAAAACTACTGGACGGATTTACACCAAATTTGCAAAAGCACGCTTTCGGGACCAAGCCCCCACTCCTGCCGCAAATTTGGTGTAAATCCGTCCAACGGTTTGGCCTGTGGCTGTGCGCAAAGTTTTTTCCCATTCAGTCTATGGGGAAAAAAAAAGTTTTGGGACCCCCCTATAACCTCACCACCTTTGCAAAAAAATTCAGAGTGACCCATATACTTTTTCTGCAAAGTTTGGTGAGGATCCGTCCAGGAAGAGCGAAGTTATAAGCCGCCCAAAAAGTGCTCTTCCTATGGAAACAGTAACTTAACCATAACTACATGGCCACTACCGTGGCCATGTAATATATATATATATATATATATATATATATATATATATATATATATATATATATATATATATATATACATATGTTTTAAATCCATTGGAGCTGAGAATGTACTGTTGTCATGGTGCAAATTCTTTGTAGTTAAGCTGGCAGGGCCATTAACAACGTCACGCCTTGTTGAGTGATCCAGAATCTACCTCTTGTAGCAGACCCTGGGTCTTCCCAGGAGTGAAGAGTTTCCGTTAGGAGAGCCCTTGCTCACTGAAATATCAAATACACTCAGAGTGAACTGCTGGTCAGGGTACATTAAATGTATATTTATGGATTTTAGCCCATGTTCAGAGACAGGTGGAAGTTGCAAATTGGGGGTGTTTGTTTTTCTAGCAGGACCTAAATCCTTTGAAGCAACTCCAGGCACTGGCATAAGGTTTTATGGTTCAGCTTCGAAAGAGTTTGTTCACACTTTTTCTTATGAGAAGGCATGCCATCCCCCATTCTCCGAGTGTTGTGTTGCTATGGGTTGGGGTAAGGAAGGAATACCATTTGGAAGTTTAAACCTACTTTTATTGTGGTTGTTTTCATTTACAATTTCAGCCTTGATAGTCACATTTCGTTTCTCTTCTTTTTTTACAATTCCGCAAACCAGGGCAATATCATACGTTGCATTTGCTTAACAAACTCCTATCAAAGGTCCACATTTTCAACATATGTAGGTGTCATACTGATTCTTAATCCTGTAAAGGAAATAAACACAATGCAAGGCCCACTTTCTTTTTTATTTCCTATCAAAATTGTGCCTTACAACTCCGATTGGACAGTTTTGCATTTAAAAAAAATGGTTTGTCAAGTTGGTTTTGTTGCACAACAAGTCCTTTGTGTGCTTTGTCAAATAATGTTGAACATGTACTTTTATTGCAGATGGGCTGTGAACATTGCACATTTCCTTGTATTTATGATTTTTCAGATGTTGAATGCAGGCTGCAGATTTCATGCTTGTTCTTAAACTGTTGCTTTTATTTCTTTGTATACTTTTCTTTTATATTGATCTCTTTACAAGTTCACAAGGCAATATCATTTGTTTACCCTATGGTTTTAAGTGATCTATATTTATCCCTTTTATTTTGATGGCTTGTTGTTTTTCTTTGAATTAGTAAATATGGTTGTACACTTTTTTGATAGGTCTCCTTAGTAGAGTTTTCTTTACAACATGTTTACATTATGTAATATCTGTGTTTGCACAGAGGGATGCCACTTGCATTTTTTGCAATAATGATATCTGCATTGTTAAATGTGCTTTTCTACAGACCTGATTTCACTACATCAACAGGTGCAACATAGCGAGACAGGGTAAGACCTTTTTGTCTATAGCTTATCAGGTGACATATTGTTATACAACACATGTTTTACCCAATACCAATGCACTAGCAACATTTAAGCTTATTAGTTAAACTAACAGTTCTCTAGCAGTCACACCCTGCATCTTATTTCCCCATCAGCAATGTGATTTACCACTGTTAGCTTAACACGTGTTTCTCTAATGTAACACTTGAAAAAATTTAGTAAATACCATTATTGACATAATGTCATTGCTGCTGAATATTTTGAGTAGAGGGGCCTAAATGTTCTCTGTAATGTGCCTGACTGTATCAAGGGACTTTACACAGGGAGGTTCAGGGTTGCTCCCCACCAAGAACATGTTTAAAATAATGTGTAGGATTGGGGGATTTTACAGCACAGTTTTTGAGAAAAATAGGGTATAAATCACAATGTTTTCTATTCTAACACATGCAAAGAAAATCCGTAAATGCCTTTTCACCAACAGTACAGGAGCAATTTACACCATTTTAATGGTGGTTCAGTAGTAACGTATCCCCGTAATAATGGTCACTGGATATCATGTGCATAAGGTTGTGTTCACAATAATCCAAAGCCAAACATAGTCACTGTAAATCAGCTGCATTAGCCTGCAGCCAAAATCTATATGTGTCTTCAAAAATATCCACTGTTAATCAATTGCATGGGGATGCAGCCACAATCCATATATGCCAATACAAATTGTCACTGTAAATCTATTTTCAATGTTTTTACTCCCAATGCTACTCATGTTAAACTGTTAAATGCCATGAAGACACATCAAGCTGTATTGTTGGTTTGAAAGGGTGAAAAGTACAGTATGCAAAATCGCAAAGAAAAATACTTGAAGCATAACATGTAACCTGATTTATGTTGCCCCATTAATCTGCAGTAATGCAAATAGCCATCACCATTAAAACAAAATATAAAGAAGCAAATGTAATCATGTGGGCTTCTTTATCCATCTCAATTTAAAGAATTCGCCCATGCCTGAGAAATTATTTTCCGGGTTGTCAATGGTCGCTGTATATGAAGAGGTTTTACATCTTACTTAGATAAGCAAGAAAGCAAACGTAGTTGCTCCTTTGTAATATACTTACACTTTTTTTTTCTGGGAAGCGATGGCGATATCTCGTTTTCGGTAATGTCCTGGATGTGCAGTTTCTGCAGTAGCAATTACAGTACAAACACTGCCATATAATTCAAATATAATTCGATTGATCCAAGGCAATTTGTTTGCTTAGCGAGCAACAGAGACCAATCGTGACCTGCTAAATGTTATAAACGTAGGATTCTGGCAGGGAGGATCATCGCAATTACACATGTAATGTAATGTTCCAGAAATATCTATATGGCTGTACTTAAGATGTTTATTAAGCATTATATACAATTATTGTGGGGCAGCATTGTGGGCTGTTGTTGCTCAGGAAATACAGCATCTGCCATGTCCAAGATGGTAAAAAAAACTAATAAGTAAAGACTGTCCAGCTGCAGCTCAGCTCTCGCACTGAATATAGTAGAGAGGGGTAGCGAGTTACTTGAGTGTATCATTGGATGGTATATTCAGATCTAAGCCAGCGCAGAACACGGAAAGCAAGCAGCAGGCTCTTAGGTTAGAGCAAATTAGATTGTGTGTCTCATGGGATTACGGCATTTGATTAAAAATAGGTTGAGTTATTTTAAAAGACTTTCTTTCCAGCGTTATTAAGACATTTTCTATCAGGGAAACAATGTTCTTTGTGCTTTTAATATACACCCCTACTCAAAAAGGCTATTGCCTTTTCATTGGAAAGGATGTTTCTATTTACTATTCTTGTGCAAGCGTCCTGCACGATTCTGCTGGTGTTCTGTTTGTCAAAGTTTTAGTAAAAACTGTACAGGTAAAACTGTTATTTAATAGATAGTGTTTCTATTGATTAGCACCTTTCCGTGGATATACACATTGGAGGCAACGTTTATTATGCTCTGCAACTTCTCGTTCTGAATGTGTGTTGTGACATGAGCACAGCGTGGCTGGGTATGTGTGCTACCTGATCGAGTCAATAAAGGGGTTGGCCATCCAAGAGGATGACAGTCTATGACTGAGCAATTCTGGTGTGGTCTCCTTCGACTTCGGTGTGGCCTCCCCTCACCACTGATAACAATGGCGACGAGGGGGCTCTGATCCCCGGTTTGTGACCGAGGTGAGGTCTGCCAGCTGATGATTCACCACAAGATCCTGCACTGCCTGAGGCTACCTGAGGCCTTCGGTGCAGCACTGCTGGTGTTGCCCCCGCTGGCATAATAAGGAGTTCAGTGTGACACTGTACTGACAGAGGCTGCCTGGGCCCATTGGTGCAGAATCACTGGAGTAGGCCCCGCCATTCTTCTTACACATTCAGTGCTTCTTCACTCAACTCCCAAGGGGTGAACACTAATCCTCACTCTCCATCTGCCTGTGAAGGAAATTACTGTGGTTGTCCCTGCTGAGAGTGCTCGTGCATCCAGACCAAGCCCAGAACACTGGGCACTGTTCCACGCTTTGTCCCTGGTAGGTGAAGCTGTGGCAGGGGTTTGGGCCTGTACAGCTACTCCTGTCTGTGGCTCACACATTCATGAGTGCATTGTGTGGCCAGACACATTTCAATCATCCCTCACGCTGATGACAGAGCTCTGCGTCACCTGTCTCGTTGTGCTTCACTCAGCAAGCAGATACAAACGATGCTCCAGAACTTCCCTAGTCTTGCCACACAGATGTAGAGGGACCAAAGATTTGAGGTGAATTTGTCTGGAGAAGGAGGATGTATCATCATGCACAACCCCAGGGAGGAGTGCAACCCAACTGCGCAGCTGCCGGCCGAGAGCCAATCATAACCAGAGTCAACAGTTCCATAGCTGCCCAATCCCTGAGTTTGATATACTGGGTTCTCCAGCAATGCTTGGACCCAAATGCGTGCTCTGGGTGGAACGGCTAAAGATGTTTTTGATGCAGCTGGTGTCATTGATGATGCTCGGAAAAGTCCATGCTCCTATTTTATACAGGATGTACAAGCTGTTTGAGACCCTGCCACAGGGTGATGGCTCTTATCATGATGCGGGTAGAGCGCTGACTAAACACTTCGCCCCAATGGTAAATATGGCCTATGAATGATTTCGGCTACAACAGGTGGCACAAGGCCCAAACGAATCCCTGGATGGCTTCAACACCAGGCTGCGGCAGTTGGCCTTGACCTCCACATTCCCAGATGAGGAAGGAGAGTTGCAGGGTCCAATCATCCGGAAGTGCAGCTATGCAAACAGATTCTAAAAGAACTGGGTCTGCCGCTAAGGTGACTACTTAAACTAGGCAGGGCCCAGGAGCTAGCAGTGTCAAGAGCCAAATAGATAGAGTACGCCATGAAGGGCCTCAATGTGGAGAGTGCACATGCGGTCACGTTGAAACACAGATACAAAAAGCAAAACCTCTGTCAATGCAGCAATCCCAAAAGAAGGAGGAGAATATGCGTCCCTATGAGTTCTGCAGAGAGGTGATACTTCATGCAGACGGTTGCTTGCCGTTCCGGCCACCAATGTGGCCAATGTGGCAAAATGGGATATTTACCACACACACTTTTGTAGGGCCCCATGGCCAATTGAATCACCACCAAGACTACAGCCAACACAGAGGGGGAGAGTTGTGACGTTGGCTGCCTTGTCAGAGGATGATCTAAGAGTGGATGCAGCCCTGCTGCGGGAGGACTACCTGGAGGTCAAAATCACATATGTTGATGTGAGTGACACCAAAGAGGTGTTCTTCATCACAGCATTGACAATCGGTGTCCAAACTAAGCAACGTCAACCAAACTGCGAAAGTAACCATTTTGTCCACCCAGGTGTCGGTATTAATCAACAGGGGAGCATCGGTTAACGTGATGCTGGCAGGTCAATACTTCCTACTATGTACAGCGCCACAGTTGACTACACCAAAGGTACACATCTTCATGTATGGGGGCAGGACCCCCATTCCACTGGAAGGAGTGTTTCATATAGTGGTAAAAACAATCACCAGTGCAGCCGGTGACGTTCTACATCGCCAAGGCAACAAAGGACACCCTCCTGTGCTGTTTCACAGCAGAGACCCTCGGACAGGTAAGCTTTGCCTTCCATGTTTACCTCACAGACATAGACACGCTTTGGGAGTAATACAAACATCTCTTCTATGGGATAAGCTGCTTGAAAGATCAGGAGGTGAGGACACATGTCAATGACATTATACAGCTTCTGGTGCCGCAACGCAGACACATCTCATTTCATCTATGGAAGAACGTGGAAGAGGAACTACTGCTCAAGGAGCAGGCCGTTATCATTGAAAGGGTGCACAGGCCTATGCCATTGGTGTCCTTGATAGTGATTACCCCCAGCCCAAACAGCCAGGCGAAGTGCGAATATGTTTGGACATTTGACTCCAGAAACCGGGCCACCAAGAGGAGAGACATCCCACTCCCACTGTCTATGATATACTGGCGGAATTGCAAGGTGCACTAGTGTTTTCTACTTTAGACCTGAGAGTCGGATACCATCAAGTTACCCTGCATAAGGGATCACACTGGGGAAATATGCTGGTGGGTCTGAAATGGGTCATTAACATCCGTGATGACGTACTTATCTAATCGAGATTGGAACAGAACATCTACACATACTAGCAGCAGTGTTTCAATGACTGTGCGACAAACACCCTATGCTACATTGAGAAAAATGCCAATTTGTGCAGTCCCAGGTACCCATCTTTGGGTTTGTGTTCAGGATTAAGGTATATCAGCAGACCCTCTAAAGGTCCCCACCATACGAAACTGCAGGGTCCCAATGAATACCTCAGAAGTACAGAGCTACTTGAGGATGGTCAACTACTGTGGGAGATTCATCCAGAACCTGGTGACCATCATGGAACCTCTCAGGTCCCTCATCAAGAAGGATACTGAATGTTTGTGGTAGCCAGACATGCAACAGTCCTTTGAACAGTCAAAAGCAGAACAGGCGGTGGTAAAGGACCATGGCGTTTTTTCACCCTAAGACGTCGGTGGAGATCTGGGTGGATACCAGCCTGGTGGGTCTGGGCACCATTTTGGCACAGGCAGGTGAAGACAACATACATGCAGCATTGTGGAAGGGAACAAGGCACTGTACACCACCAAGAAGCGCTACTCACAGATACAGAGAGAGGCACTAGCAGTCAAGTGAAGATGCAAGCACTTCCATCTGTATATTTTCAGTCACCCGATCATGGTTGTGATGGACCACAAGCCCCTCTGCTGATCCTTCACGGCTCGCCGCTAAAGCCTCTGCAACAACTGGAGAGGTGGATGCTACAGCACCACGATTATGGCATGACACTCCATTTCAGGGCAAGAGTGAAAAACCTAGTGGACTACCTCTCATAGTCATCCAGGGACCAGTTGCGGGGGTAGAGGTCCAGGATGTGGGAGCACTGGTGCATATGATAACACACATGTCAGTTCCAAAGACCATGACACTGGCGTACTATGCAGAACTAACTCAACAACACAGTGGCATGCTGAGGTTGATAGAACAGGTAAGTGATGGTCAGTGGACCAATTCTGACACATATGCAACAAAGGTGTTCATGGCAGGACTTATGACAGTGTGTGATGAGCCGTCAGTTGGGGCAGAGAATGTCCTGCTGCATGGCACCAGAATCATTGTGCTGCCAGCACTGATACAAATTGTGCTTGAGCTGGCACACCATCAGGGAACCACAAAGACAAATGCCATCCTACGAGTAAAGGTTTGATTCCCAAATTTAGAGATAGAATTCAAAAACTTGATAGACCAATGTACATGGTTCCAAGCATGCAAATCTGTCAGCGAGAGGCCTTCCCATTGAATAACTTGAGAGCAAAACGAAGCAGGCAGTGAGTGTGGACTTTGGCACAATTCAACACAACAGGCACGTCCTGGTAGTGCAGGGCAAATTCTCTAGCTATCCTGAAGTCTGATTCCTCACATCCACTGCAGCAGAGTATATCCTACCAATTCTGCAGGAGATCATCGTGGTTAATGACCTGCTGAAGTCAATTTGGTCAGACAACGGGGCACTGTTTCAAGGCCAATCGTTTTGGGACTTCATGGAGCCATATGGCATCCGACAAATAAGAATCATGCCATTCTGACTGCTGGCCAATGGTAATGTCGAGAGCTTCCTGCTGACACTGAACAAGGCACTCATCGGCAGTGATACCGGGCAACAGCTCCAGGATTGTTCCGGTGATTGAAACAGAGAAACTCAAGAGGTGCAAAGGGAGAACAATTCAAAGCATTTAGAGCAGCGATGACTGATGTCATCAGACACACAAGTGGGAGATACTGTGCTCATCAGGAACCACCACATCCAAGTTTTGTCTACCCTATGAGATGCCACCATGGACAGTGACACACAAAAGGGAACAATGGTCACTGCATGCAGAGTCATTGAGAATGTTACAAGAAACTGCATTTGGTTCTGGGGAATCAAGCAATCGGCGGAAACCCTGAGTCCCAGTGAAAAATTCAGCAATGGGGACTAAGACCAGGGACCTGGTTTCAGGGAGGTTGTAGGAGTCACACCGCCATCAGGAGATCAAGAAACTGAAGCACAAGAGTCTGAGAAGGACCCGAAAAGCAAGTTGGACAGACCAAGATATCCAAAAAGAGCGGGCAGGCGCTTGCCAGTCAGGCTGCAGAATGATATGGTTTAGTAAGCAGCTGGACACATGTGTGGTTAATGTTGACAATGTGATTTTCTGTCATGTTGTTTAGTTAAGGTTAAAAAGGGATGTGGTGACGTGAGCACAGTACAGCTGGATGTGCGTGTCATGTTGCCGGGTAAATACAGGGGGTGGCCATCGCACGGGACGGCAGTCCATGACTGAACAATCCCTGATGTGGTATTCTTTAATTTCAGTGTGGCCTCCTCACACCAATCATAACAATTTGTAGAGCAGTTTTAATGAGAGCCCTTGGGAATGTTTTGCCATTGTTCAAAGAGGGTCAGTTTTGGGTCATACTATAGTAGAGAACTCTTTAGCTCTCTGGTAGAACACGTTCAGCACTAGAAACCACCACAGGGAGTGCAGCCAACCAAAGTGCTCTTATTGCATGCTAAATCTGACGATAATGACTCGAGTTGAAGGCTACTTCTCTGTGCATCTCGAACTGACCAGACACCTGGCCCTCACTGCTGCCTCTCTCGCCCTGATCCCTATCACACACGTTAACACTATACGCCCGCCTATACCACACACCCCCTCACATCCTGACTTCTGCTTCTTTCCCGAGAACATTCGTCTGTGCTGCTCAGCAAGCTACCTTCACCATCAACGGCAGGCACGCTTTTAACAAATAATTCTCCAAAGAATAACTGCTTGCTCACTCTCTGCTCAGAGTTGTGTGTTGGCAAAAAACAAAGCCCTTAGCACCTAGGCATAATGCTGGGTTTCTGATGGTGCCGCTAGTCCCCATATGGGGCGATATGGCTGTCTCTGCCCAAATGAGGGTCATTTGCATCTCAGCATGTGTGCTGGACGTGTGCATCATGGTGAAAACTCGGTTATAATGCTGGCACTCGAGACAGTGCTGTGAATGAGTTTTTGTTTTAAAGCTTTTATTTCCATGCCGCTTTGTACATTGATGTTGTTCTAACTTGCAGTGTTGTCAACGAATATATTAAGACACGTCTCCGAATCCATAGCAATCTTTTGTGATGCACAGAGTGCCTTTCATTGGACAATTGCATCAGAAATGATACAAAGTGTTCAAGGGTGCCATCATGGAATGGCATAACAACCTCAACAATGTTATTGTTCACTTGTTTCTGCCAACTCTATGATCATGCATAGATTATTTAACAGTATTCTCCATTACTCTCAGTGCTACTCTTCTATGTCATTATACATGGTTAGGACAGGTGCAGTCTTTCAATTAAATTCAATTATTAACCATTTGTATTTTACAACACGACACTAACCCATTCACTCCCCCATAGCTTGCTCATACTATTTCAAGAGGTTAAGGGATGAACTTGAATTCCATGGGATGGGAGAGTCTGTTCTCATCACACCGATGAGGAAGTGTACGAAATAAAAAATTGTGAAATGAAGTTAATCCAAAATATGGGTAAGCAGTCTAACCCTCCCAGGATTTATATATGGGACATACCATAAACAGAACTATCTCCCTGAGACCACAGATGAGTGACAAAAGAACCACCTTGAAGCTTGTAAATGCACTCCACCAGAACCCACATTCTAGTAAAAAGATTAACTTTAGGTATTACTTCAGTAACCCTCATAAGAGGCCATTAGTACTCCTTAAGAAAGAGGGTCTTGGTAATCTTCAAGTAACCTGTAATGGTTAATAAAAGGGAAAGAGGTTTTCCAGTGTTGTAGCGCTGATGATCCTAGGAAGTTGGATACCTTCTGCTGGAACTCAGAATGGGAACACACCATGTGGATTTGTTCTTTATGCCCAAAGGTGCTGTGCAATCTGTTGCCTTATAGGATCATGACATGATGTCACTTCTACTTAAGGAAATGATAAATGACTTCTGACTGCTAAAGAGGCAGCAACATGTTATGAAGAATCTCTATGACTTGTGGACAGTAGCCGTTTTTGTTGAAAACTCAATGAGAGATGTCCTGATAGCCAATTACTTCAGGTGCTTCTGCTCCACAAACTAAAGGGAGGGAAAGAATGAATCGTGATTGAGATGCTCACCCTGATGGATGCAACTTGGAAATCATCTTTGGTCTGAGTCCTGATGGAATTGGAGAAAGGGAGTTGTTCATTCAATGCCCTTATTATTTTCATCGATGTAATGGCTTCCAAGAATATAGTCTTAATTGTGCGAACCTTTACACCTACTATGTTGGCAGGCTGGAATTGAGGGAACTGCAGTGTCCAGAGTACTTTTGGATGGTTCTATGATAGATCCAGTACCTTGTGAGTGCCTTAAAAGCAATAACTCTGTAGGATCAGGCCCATGAATTTGCCATTTGATGACCTCACCCAAGGATCCCTCAAGTCTATCCTGGCTGCCCGTTTGACACATAATGAAGAGTAACCATTGCCACTCCAGGAAGGGTGAAGAAGCTGCTAGGTCAGCTGAATCTCCAGTCTCACAAGCCGAGGATACCAGGCTTTCTGTGACCAGAACATAACAATCACTATTGCCATTTCCTCCTTTGTTGTGACTGAGAGAATGACCTTGGACGTGATGGGCAGGGATTATTGCATGGAGTATGTATTCATTTATCTGTTTACTTATTTATTGTTGATTTGTAAGGTGGATGGTGCAAAGGATTTGCTTTTGGTGTCCCAAAGGGGAAAAGGGCGGGGGAGGTGGAGGGTGGTTGGGGCTTGGTGAATAAAAGAAAGGTCAGTTACAAAGGGAGTGTATGGATCTGATCATTCACAGCATATGTGTATTGCATATCATTTGAGAGCAGAGAGCAGGTAAAAGAGGAAGTGAAATAATGAACCAAATTTTAATGCAGGAGTGTAAAACAATTCATAAGGAAAGCAACAAAATAACCAAATGTCAGGGGTCTGCTGAGTTGACCAGGGACTTTTAGAGTTCATCCCATTACTGTTTCATCTCCAAGATTCTCGTTGGCTCCTTCAGTGAAAGGCATTGGAGTGGTGGGAGATGGCAAATGTGAAGTAAAGTGAGGTAGAAGCCACTAAGGAATAAAATAATAAAATGTCCCTGTGAGATGTGTGTCCACTGAACATTGAGGCCCACAACCAGTAGGTAAGGAGGCCAGATATACATGAACAGAACGTTTTTTTGATAGTCTTGGTCCTGGAGCACTGTTTGTGGCAGAATTCAGCTGTAATTATGAGCAATGGCATCAGGGAGCCTGATGGAGACTTCTGCTTTGGGAAAGAAGGCATCACCTGGTGCAGGTGGAAAGAGCATTGTAATCAGAGAACTGAGTCTGAAGTCAAAGGGTATTTTCAGCAGGAAGGCCAGTGGTGGGAGAGCGGTGTGAACCAATCAGGAGTTAAACACATTTTAAAAATAAATAATAATAATGCTTGATTATGTTTATAGCTCTAACAAGCTTTATCATAATAGAAAACAACAGCACATATACATTTATTTAAAAAGATGATGCATATAAATTAATTTAAAATACATATCTTAATTAATTAATCACTTGCGATAAAATGGAAGATGGAAGATAGTAGAAAGAAAGGAAAAAAGAGAAGGAAGGAAAGGGAAAGAAAGAACGAAAGAGAAAGTAAAGTGAAAGCAGAAGAATCGGTCCATGTACATGCCACAGTCCATCAATTTCAGTTCTTATCTTCAGGGTTATAAGTGAGTACATATCATCTAATATCTCACATTCAGACCAAAATCCTCTCATAATTTAGCTCACTTTCCCACCTTTCCCAACTTATACATTGCGATCCAGATGTTATAGAGTACAATATGTGCAGATGTATTTCCTGTATTAAGGCAGTAGCACCAAAAGGCCTCATTCTTAATGCTGTTGTAATCGTATGCATAGAGTCCCAACAGCTTCATATAGAGTGGCCCATATGCGCGGCATCTCATCAATACATGCAGAGCAGTCACTAGTGTTCCAGGAAGCCAAAAGTAGCAGACAGTGAGAAAGAAGGATGATTTCTACAGGAACCCTAAGGCCAACCCCTAGCATTTTTTGCCAGAATGTGCCTTCTAGTACGTCTAACCAAGAAAGATCTGTCATGCCAAGTGATTCCGAACCATATAGAATGGAAGTGCAAAAGCATTGCTTGTAGAGAGTGAGGATGCCTTCGTAGCTATAGCCAGAGGCTGCTCTCACACATCTGTACATCATGCGTATTTTCGACATTGCATTCCATTTCCTGGTGTTAATTAATTCTCCATAATCTGTCCTAGTAGTGAATTCCACACCAAAATATTTATACAGGTGACATGCTCAATGGTATTTTCATCAATGACCAAGTTTGGGAAAGATACTGGTCTGTATGAGAAAAGCATGACCTTAGTCTTTTCATAATTCATGATGAGATCATGCTCCTTTGCAAATCCCTGCAGCTCTTCAAGAGATCTCTTGAGACCTGTGAATGTATGGTCAAATAAGACTAGATCATCTGCCTATGAGAGGCACGACACCTTTGCCTCCATGATCTTTGGGGGGGCAGATATGTATGTACTCAAGCACCTCCGATATTTCAGCTATATATATATTTTGAAAAGCAGGTGTGCTTTACCCCTCTATTTGATTTGACCAGTGCAGAGACTAGTCCCCTACTGTCAAGCCTGATTTGGACTGAAGTCTCCTCATACAGACCAATTATGGCTGTCAATTGATCTCGCGGGCAGCCATGGCAGTTCATTTTGGTCCATAGTTTGCTTCTATTCACCATGTCAAAGGCCTCCCGAAAGACTATCATTGCCATATAGGGGCCAGGGTTCTCATAGACCCTTGCGGCTTTAGTGAGGCTATCAAACAGCCAAAGACAGTGGGTGGTTCCCGACCCTGTCCTAAAGCCCATTTGGAACTTACTGAGTAATCGAATAGAATCAACACATTGTGTTAGCCTATTAAGTAATAATGACCCATAGATTTATTCATGGAGTCAATTCAATCTTACCTATCACCTGGAGTGCCTTGCCTGCAGGAAATGAGTGAGCATAAAGGGATGGAGAGCCCTAAAAGAAATCAAGCTATTGGAACCTCTCCCTCAGATCATCATTTCATTCTAAAATTGTAACAGTATACAGTACCCCTTATATGTTTTGAGGCATTTGAACTTAAATTCAATTACATTTCTTTATGAGGTTGAAAGTGTGGCACAACAATAATGCCTGGTTAATGGTAAACTGCAGTTACCATTATACTGATTAGAAAACCTGTGTAACTATGTATACGTGCACCCATAAACTCTTCTTCAAATGTATTAACCAAAATCATAAGATCAATTAATGATACTATCCAGTTCCTGGGTCATACAGTTTTATTCTATTACATATATATTCAGTAAAAAAAACTTTGTTAAAGGGACGTTATGGTTCCAAGTAAAACCGAAACCCCCCTGAAATTCGCTAGTTATGGTAAGCTAAGCAACGATAACTCGTGCCACCACCGTGCATTGCTAAGACTAACACCCAGGACATCAAAGATGACATCACAAATTCCTTTCCCCTCCTTTCCTTGTGTGTCGTGTTTAAAAAACAAAATAAAACAACAAAAGCCATGTGGCACAGGAACAAATACCTAATGAACGCTTCGTGTATGTATCCATACCTACTGTGAATCTATTCCATTTCAGCAACTTGTACAAAATGCAAACCATGGCAGATTATGTACTACCTGCAATTCAGATAATTGCTCCACCTTACAAATACAAACACATAGTAAATACGTAATACTAATGCTTTAACGTTACAATGCAGATGGTACCAAAAACAACTGCAAGGTGACTGGATTCACACATGGTCAAGTATCACTTTGTAAGAAAACCTTCACAACAATAGGTATAATCTACCACACAGGAGCCACAACCAATGCAAGTCACTACGCTGCATATATGAAAAAGAATTGTTTATGGTTCAAATGGAATGATAGTACCATTACTCTAAAGCAGAGATTACCAGCAAATCTTATAAACGCTTATTTAATATTCTTAAAATCAAAATATAATAACTAATATGGCATAAACATTAATAAAACTTCAATTAGAAAACTATAAACAGTTAGAATATGCCAACAGGTATCTAACTGCCCCAAGATTCTGCAACAACCAAACAGATAAATCAATACCACTAAAATATAAGAAAAAATAAACAGCTAGAATACACCAACAGGTATCCATCTGCCACAAAAATCTGCAACAACCCAACAGATAGATGAGAAACTTGAAAATACAAATAAAAAACTGTAACCAGTTAGAATACGCCAACAGCTATCTAACTGTCCGAAGATTCTGCAACAACCAAACAGATAAATCAATATCACTAAAATATAAGAAGAAATAAACAATTATAATACGCCAACAGGTATCTAACTGTCCGAAGATTCTGCAACAACCAAACAGATAAATCAATATTACTAAAATATAAGAAGAAATAAACAATTATAATACACCAACAGGTATCTAACTGCCCCAAGAAACTGCAAAAACCCAACAGATAGATGAGTAACTTGAAAATATAAATAAAAAACTATAACCAGTTAGAATACGCCAACAGGTATCTAACTGCCCCAAAAATTCTGCAACAAGCCAATAGATAGCCAATAGATAGAACATTAGCCAGAAACAACAAATAAACACTGAAAACAAAGAAAGAAATATATTGTACCATAACCAAAAAAGTTTTTTTTTTAATCCAGTATGGATTTTTATTTCCCACAGATCCAATGATTTATTAAACAAACACAGAAACTGAGCAAACTGCACAGTGCACTAGTTTGTAAACTACTAAATATAAGGGTTAAAATAATGCAGAAATATCTATTATGCAATGCAATAACTCATTATGATCTACCTACACTAACATGATCTTTTTTTTATCACAGAAATTGAAAAAGAATATCTGCTCCAGTTACCCAAGTCATGAAAAAAATGTATGCAATCACAAAAAATCAAACAGTAAGTATATAGTAATTCAACTCACAAATACTGCTCCATAACACAACAATTGAAGCAAACATCTAACCTTACACCACAATCCAAAATGTTTACTTCCATGGATATGTTATACTGCAGCACTTGTAACCTACAACTCTACAATCTTAATATGACATAGCCAAACCTTCACTTACAAACTATACAAATCTAACAGTACACAAACTGTAGATTTGTGGATATTTGATGGATGTTTGATTCTATGGGTGATTCTACGGCCTACGGCCTTCGGCCATGCACCCAGGACTCTAGGCCCTGGCCACAACCACAGCAGCATAGCACACTCATAGAATCAAACATTTTAACTGTGCTATATGGGCTACTTATACTTGATATTAATCAACGCTGTACTAACAACCCAAAACCAATGTCATACTAAAGTAAAATACCCAGAAGTACATGACGAACATATCAGGGGCACCTGCCACCTAAACAAATACAGCATTTGACCCATCTCTTATTCCTCCACATTCCTCAAGCACTCTTACACACCAACACACTCCCCAAAGTTGTATTTTTCCACCGTTCATCGCCACACTGTCCGCGGATGTCCGCAGATCAAAGATGGAGGATGCATCAAAACAATACGACGCACCTCACACTTCAACCCAGCCAATCAGCAAACACGTCGTATGTCCACGGACATGACGCAAGCCGATTAGCCAATCGGTGTCCTGTCCGCGGAGCAAACAGGGAAATGTGTCTGCGGAGCGGACATAGATATCACTAATTTTTTTAGACCTACTTTTTGGCTGTTTTAAAAATAATTACTGGACGGATTTACAACAAATTTTCAAAAGCATGCTTTAGGGACCAAGCTGCTGCTCCTGCCACAATTTTGGTGTAAATCCGTCCAGCGGTTTTAGCTGTAGGCGTGAGCAAAGTTTTTTCCCCATTCACTCTATGGGAAAAAAAGACATTTTGGGACCCCCCTTATAACTTTGCCCCCCTGCACCAATCATCACTAAACTTTGCCAAAAAATTCAGAGTGGGCCATATACTTTTTTTTGCAAAGTTTTGTAAGGATTCGTCCAGGGAGGATGAAGTTATAAGCCACCCAAAAAGTGCTCTTCCTATGGGATTAGCAACTTAACCATAACTTCACGGCCACTACTGTGGGCCGTGCAATAAAAAAAAACATTACATATGATGGGTTTGCCAACACATCTTTCTACCAAAATGGTGTTCTTCAGAGTAAACTTTGTATGATAATCTTTAAAATAATTCCCATTCATAGTTGAAATAAAACAACAAAAATGAGTATGTTGGAAAGAAAATCAAAATGCATGTGCAACCATTATTAGGCATTGACACGTTACGCCAACATTGTACAAGAGATGAAATGGGGTGAAAAATAAGGAAGCATTGACTAGAACACTATTTTGAGTACACACTATATTCATTTAGATAATGTCAATGAATAATTCTACTCATGTAAGTCATTTTACCACATTTGTTTTTCTCAAATCACTAATACATCAATACAATGGTGGCGTTTGGAGTGATCCTATGTATATTTCTCTTGAATAGATATATAAAATCCTAATGTCTATATAAAAAGGATTGGCATCATATTGATTACAATTTAGAAATTAGTTGTTAAGCATTCTTGTGATATATTTTTAGCAATTAGGTATTTTACCCTTAATTTTATCTATGGGGTAAAGGTTTCACTGATATCCCGCAGTTTCTATGTGGTAAGTTCCTTTTGGTGCTGTTGTCAATTCTGTCAAAGAATATTAATGTCCGTTCTTAAAACCTTCTTGGATTCTAATTGCTAAAATGATGTGCAGGTCATAGATGATGCTCTCTTGTCATTATAATCTCACCTGTTTCTGTTGCGAAATGTTAGTTCCAAGCTGTAGTCAACTCCATTATTGGCATACCATCTCTTGCAGTCACCATTGTGAGAGTAATTATTATTGCTGTGATGTTATTATATTCACATATGATGTCATCATTGTATAACACGCGAAAGGCATGATTTATGTAAAAATCTGTAACATGTTTAAAGTCATAATGGATTTGGGATTTTTAATGCTCAAGCGTTATAGTACTGAGTTCACAGTATCACATTAAGCACTCGATTATCAATTTGGAATTCAAATATATATTAAAAATTACAAGTTTATGTTTGAAGATTGTTTACAATTCAAGTAACAATTCTCATGTTATCCATCTATTGTGCCTTATGCCTTATATAATGTCTGATACATTGTACTCATGGAATTATTAGTTGAGATATATAGTCTAGTGTGAAGACTTGTTAATGATATTGAGAATGCTGATTCAGCAGAAAGGTACATATGAGGCGGATGTATTAGCCGTCTATGATGTATGAATAATAATAATCTTCTAATGGAAACATGTAATTGATTATTGATATGAGAGAACAATGTTCTGGTTAATGACCATGCGTTACATAGTTGGATTCCTGTACGCATCCGCTCTTGTTGTGCTACATGCATTCCAATCTTTTTAGTTAACCTTAGAGAAATATACAAAGGATTATTCCAAAGGCCACAATTTTAATAATATATGGGTGATTTGGCACAGACGAATATAGTAAGATGACTTCAACAAGTAATGATTCCTTGACGTTTTCTAAATGAATATATTGTGTACTCACAATAATGTTCTAATCAATGCATCCTTATTATTAATTTTTTCCTCCCTTTGTTTCATATCTTGTTAAATTTTGGTGTAAGCTGTCAACGCCCAATGTTGGTTATACATTGCATTTTCTCACGTACTAATTCTTGTTGGTTTATTTCAAATGTGAATGGGAATTAATTTGAAGATTCTAATACAAAGATTGTCTTGAGGAACACTGCTTTGTTGCAAACACCAGAGGAAGAAAATCAAGACAGTTTTGGGTTGCACTGTTCCATCATGTTTCCATTATTATAAATGTTGATCAACTACTTCAAGAAGAGGGAAGGGTTATACAAAACATTTCAACTTGTGCCCACTTTGATATTTTTGGTTTCGTCGTGGTCAGCTTTGGTTGCTTTTGTCCCCAGGGAAGTTCGGAGAGCACTTGTTCTCCAAGCCTTTTCCTGCAGGACTCTGAGGCAGAAATGGGGTAGAAGTGCATTCATGGGAATGGCAAAGATACCCTCTAATGGGCTGTGCAACCTTAAGCATATTTTGGAGAAAACCAGATCTTCTCGTACATCTCTTGCATAGCTCAGAGAATACATGGATCAGGAGGTCCACTTGTGTCTTTTTTTGATACTTTATGTGGACTTCCTTCATTAACAGAAGGTGATTCTCGGCCCCCAGCTTGAATTCTAAGGGCCTATTAAGGCCCGTACCCCCTGTGTCGGTTTATTTAGTTAACTTGTTGAAAAATGTATGAATAGAATGTCCGACCTGCTTGAGGCAACATTCTATAAATGCTGTGTGTCCCAGATCGCTTCTCATAGATATGCCAATGTTACTGTTGACTGATGTCACCTCCCTTATTGACTCCCATGAGAGGAAGCTGGTATTCATAGTTATAATCATGGAACATGGAGAATCAAGGGAACTCAAAAAGGATGCTCATAGGCTCTATCCAACACTTCGGCTCTGGTTTGATTGTTTGGGACACATAAATATGGATTTCATAGTTCTGTGAAACTGGATCACAAACACTGTGTGGTCAGAAGTGGCCTCAGATGAAGGCTTACTTATGGACCACAGAGACACAGACTGCTATGTAGCTATGGAAATTAGCCTCTGCTTCCTTCCTAGGTGTTTGTACTTTCTACATGCGACTCAGGGGCAGTCATTAGTAAGTGTCTCAGGGGGATGCAGGAGGAGGAAAGGGAGCTGGATCTGAACACTGCCTTTGAAAAAGTGGTTGATAGGGGATTCAACAAGTGGTATACTTATGACAAATTGGATTCTTCTTACAGGAGTACAAGGATATTTAGGGGTAACATGGCCCATTCAGCCCTTACACTTCTACAAATCAAAGCACAACACAATCATACAGGTAAAACAGGGACAGTTAAGAGATATACCTCCTTCATCTTTTGGGGTAACGTGGAGTCAGGGAAGGCTATGCTCTCAAGAAGGGTGTGAAGGTGATCCAGTAGTCACCCAACAACACAGTATCACAGTCCAAAATAAAGGGAATGCCCAATCACGGTTCTATAAAAATAAAACACTTTAATTTAACACACCATCTGCACATAGAAAGAATAGAGAATAATGTAAAAAAGCCCATTCCAAAGGAAGAACAGATAAGATGCAATATTCTGGAGAAAGTAGCACTCTGAGCATGGTTCCAGGGGTGGTAGGCAAAGTACTAAACACAATAAGGATATCTTGGAAAAAAGTGTAGTGATCAAGACCTAATCAGTCTAAAGGGTCCAAGTGGGTGGAGGGGCAGTTCAGAGTCAACAATACCTAGATGGTGGGCTAATGCAGTCAGACCAGAAGTCGACCATCAATGCAAGCTGATCAGGCTCCGTTAGGGCACCTAGGATCGTGGAGGCCCCAGCAGGTGGGCGTCGAGTAAGAATGAATACGTGGGCTCTGTGCATTGGGTGGTCTCAGGAACACTTCACAGTTGGCCAGGCTGAGTCATTTTTACTGCTGCGAGGGGTAGATGAGTGATGCACCATGAGTTCGAGTCAGCGGGAGGCAGTCATCTAAGTGGTGATATTGACTGCGTCGATATGCGATCAATGAAGTGGCAATTCCAGTTCTAGCTGGGCTGAGCTGTGGTTGCAACCCCAGGTTAGGATTAGCATGTGACTCTCCAGTTGTACGGGTTCTGGCTTTGAGCTTGATTCAGGCCTGCTATGTGATGAGGCTTGGCTGGGACATGATGCAGTGTCAATCTGGTTGAAGGTGCAAGAAAATGTTTGATAGGTGGAGGAGCACAGCAAGCAGCGCCAGTGACTTCCCTCTTGTTTCAGGTGCAGAGAAAACGAGGGAACCAGTTCGGAGCAGTGGACAGAGAGGTTCAGCTGGTCTGGTCTTCTTGTTGCTGTAAAGCCCTTTCAGGGGTATTTTTTTAACAAAGGTATTGACCATTTGCACCACACCCTAGTACGTTTAACAGGTTATTGAATGAGTCAATACTCAACAACATAGTAGTACAAATTCTTCTTTAATATATTGTTGCTTTCAGTTCTGTATGATCAATGGCTAGTGTAATTTTTCTTGACCATTGCCTGCTCATCACCCCTGTATCCCTATTATAGGGTACAGTTTAGTAATATATTTAATTTACAGCACAGTATTGAGCTCAATGAGGTATTAGCCCAACCCATTCACTATTTTCCCTTTCAGGGGTACTCAAGGATAGTTCATGGTATTCTCTCCTAGTTTAGGAGATTCTAGAGCAGAGTGGTAGGTTCTGATCCACAGGAGACATTACTTCCAATGTGCCCTTGGAGTAGTAGGGGACAGATAGCGCTTCTTTCTTGGATAATTACTTCTTCACTTCACTCTCTGGGCTTTGGAGAGTACAATTCCACCAAAGGAAGTCCAGTGAATAATTTGTGGCATTAAAGGATCTGAGAGGAACTGATCAAATCTGCTCAAGGGGTAGATTTGACTAAATGTCTCCCTTATTGGTCCAATCCCTGCTCCGGAAACAAAGTGGAAATTTCTCTGTTGATGTCACACCCAAAATGTTTTGCTCCAGAGGTATTGGAGGGGACAGAAAAAGGGTAGATCGGCAGTGACAATGATGATGATGGAAACCTTCTCCCAATGGCCGGAGCCCTCCTGCGTATCGTAACCCCTTTGTTTTCCCATCTTACTGAGAGCAAAGGCATTTAGAGACACAGCACACCAGTGTGAGGCTATTCCTTTTAAATGTGTGTGCTATCTTGATGCCAGGCCCAGCACAGCTGCCTGTTGTGTCTGTGTTTCCTGTGGAGGGGTTACCTGCCCTCACAAAGATATCAAACAGGAGGTCCTGCCTTCCGGGTTCTCATCATGCCATTTGGCAGGCTACACCCGGCAGACAAGAATCCACATCAACTTCCATAGTGGAGCTGGCACATGTGTGATATCAATTGGAATATGGCCGTTGTGATCACAAGTAGCACCATGAACTATGCATGAACACAGGCATAGCTTGAATTTCGAATGCACCCTGCCACCAGCATGGTCAATTTATGATCATCATAGTTTTGGGAACAGGGGGGCATATATTAAATACCGCCTCTGCACCACCGGGACTTGTCCCCCTTTGCGACTGTCCAGTGGGCTTATCGTGACCTTCAAAACTGCTCTGTGCCACTAGTAGAGCAGGTGCCGTGGATCAGACTACTGATGCAGAGGAGACGGAGTGCATTAGGCTTTTTGCATGGAGTCAACAGGAAAGGGGGAATATGGAGGGCAATTACCCTTATCATTATATTGATTAATAAAAATCAAAAAAGCCAGAGCTTTGCACCCTTGCCAGACAGCAATTCCTCACAATACTGCAAAGTAGATTGTTTCTGTTTTTGTTATAACGTATGCACTGATTGTTTATGTTGTGTACACTAGACACATGTGCCCTATGCATTCAATGTGTACTAGAAATAGAAGGGGAAACATAAAATGAACATACACAATTAAGTAACAATAAACACTGTGCACATTCACCTACACTAATTTCGGACTTTATTCTCCCACAAACCAAAATTAGAGCACATATGAACACAAAGGATTAATCAAACCCTCCAAAAATATTGCATAAATGACACAGGTGGAAAAGTACTGAGTGCATGAAAAGTGACAATGCTGAGAATGCTTCTACCTCATTAAATAGCAAGGAACCCCCTAGTGGTGCAATGGTAAACGCAATCACGCAAGTCTGCATACAGCAGACATCAAAGACAATATGGGTCCAAATGTGCTGTTTTGAGATGTGTGGACAGTGTTGACATTCTCCTGATAAAAAAGCAATATTTGCAAACTTTTCGTGTCGTTTTTTAGCAAGTAAACAATGAAATATATAAATGTCAGTATTTGACAGAAAACAAATGCACACCTCCTTTTAAGTGCTGGAAGTAAAAGTGTTAATTTTCCAAATTCAAGTCAATCAGACACATATGGGCCTGATTCATAGAAACGTGTACATAGACCCCGCAAAATTCACACAGTGAGAAGGACTTTGCGTGCCCCCTCGCGCATGAGGCGCCTGTGCATGATTCGCATATTCATGTTATCTTCCCCGCAAGTAACCCTAAGCGCAAGTCACGGGCGGAACGCCTCCGCAAAGCAAATGTAGCCCTAATACCTACCTATGCGAGGTCCTTTGCCATGAACTCATGCACCCCGGTAATCCTGCGCGGGCTCCCCCGGAACCAAGCCAACACCCCGGAGAGACTGCACAGGGTCCTCCATAACTGCACACAGCACGCCGACAACATGTGTATCAGATTGTCATTTCTCAGTAAATATGCATTCAAACCCCCGTAAACCATGCCTGCACCCTGCTACACTGCTTACGCACACCCCTAAGTCCGATCGAAACCCAGACTGCATACATGCACTGCTAAATCCAACATGCACTCTTACCTCTATGCAGTGATTTCTATGTGCAAGTGTCTGTACACCTGCCTTCGGGTGGCGGATAGATCAAGTGCTTTGTACGGCCATTTTCTTGATGAGAGGTTGTGCGCACAGATACATGAATATACTTGGTTATACGCATTTGTGGGTGTGCGATGGACTGCCATCGAGCACTCCCTCGCAACAGCCACATTTTCCCTTGTTCTTCCCATTTTGTGAGTTGCGCCCCCAATCCAGTCTATGCTCAGGCCACGCCCACGCTCTGTGAGGGGTCTCACGCAAGGCACTCGGCCTTTTCCAGAGATGTGCCGAGTCTGCTCGTTGTCCACGCAGAGTACGAAAAAGTCCTGCACAGTTGATTCCAGGAAGGGTTTCACGCGCGATTCGGAGCGCAATGTCACAATTTATGGTGCAATAAATTCCATGAATCAGGGCCATAATTGTACTAGAGGAAGCCTTGGAATAGTGCAAGGGCTAATGATTAATTTTATAGGATATTGCATGTCATAGAAAAAGAGTGGAAAATGTGCATCTTACATTAACAGTAGCGCCCGCATTAATAAACCCCCGGAATGTATTTTAGTCAGCAAACAGAGAATTTACGCGATGCACAAACTGCTTTGCGCCCCATTAGGAAAAGAACTGTCAGCAGATCTACTACAGCCCTGAGGAAACGAGCAGGTCTGCTGTCTGAAAAAGGGTGCTGCAGCTGTGCACCTTTCTCAATACTGACAGTGCAGCTCCTTATATTCTGGCAGCAGTCGTGTGTTTGCGCCTTCACCCTTCTTCCAAAGTGGAATCGGAATGCGTGCTGACACACACATAGAGGCAATGTTGTTAATTACAAGGCATGAGACAAGTGAACAAGATCCGCTCCGCTCTTCTGCAATGCACTCCAGAAGGGTCTCTACTCTGAGCCTATCCTGTATTGCCAAGTCTCATCTTTCTGTGAGGGAAAACCGCACAATCCGCTGGGTGATGAAGTGGTGGGGGTAGTGGGAGTGTACCATTTTTAATAAGGCAGCTGATGTACAGTTTATCTCAGAGTGCATTAATAAATTATGTGTTACCATGAATGACAGTTTATGCAATTAGCACGATCACCCAGGGTCAATCGTTCACATGCTCACTCGATCATGCAAAAAAAAAAGCTTCCTTTCCTAATATCTGTCCCTGCAGTGACATATTTCAGAAACAGTATTATCTAACCATCCCCTTCCACACCTTACTTGCCCAAGCTTTAGTGTAACATGTTTTCATAGCAGTTCAAAAAAAGAATGCTAGCGACCTCATTGCTTGGATATGTACAATGGTTAGGGAAATAGGAGAGAGGTTTAGTGAATAAAGAGAGTGTAGGCAACGTTCTTTAGGGAAATGTTCACAGGCCACCAGACTCCTTCATCCATTAGTCAGTCACACCTAACGTAGTGTGTCAATAATTTCGTAAGAACGTATCATTCGTTCCTCTTTTTATGCCCTTGGTACTTGTCCATCTTTTGTGTGCACAGACACAACAGTACATGGCTTCAATCAGTGTTCAGCAGCTTGTTTGCTAGTTATCTGACAGTTTTTAGTAGTTCTTAGGTCGTTTGTTGCAGGATTACAAAACATCCTAATATTAAAAGATTCCTTTACTACGTGTCTCGTGTAAACGCAGTAGTATTTGTGTTCACAGGAATCGGCGCACTGCTTTATAATTGCCAATGCATATTAAGTCCACCCTTCCTTTCCACGCAGCAGGTCAAGTCACGTGACATGTATTGCTTTTAGAACAGTCGCTACCCTCCCCATTGCACTATGTGTATGTTCTTGCATCAATCCCTACGTGGCAGAAGGTCAACAAATTAAAAGTACTGTTGAATTCAAACGGAGAAAACTAGGCCTGCAGTTTGAAATCTGATAAAGAGTAAATTCAATTACCCATTGAGAAGAAAGTGATTAAAGACAACTATGTCAGTGCTTCCACTTAAATGAAATAAATAGCAGTCGCTAATAGAACCTTATTAATGATAGCTTCCACATGGCCTTATATACACATTTCGGCAACGTCTTGAGTAATAGTTCTGTCAATTGATTTTGAAAGATTGTTGTATAGGAATAGTATAGAATCATTTGACAGCACCAGACTATCAACATCAAGGGCTAGCATGTATTAGCACTAGGACAAACATTTCCCTGATGCAAAAATGCATTGAAATAATATATGTTTTCAATGGGTCAGTCAGTGTTTGCAGTAGCGCTAATATTGTGGGAAAAGCTTTTGCACCCTTGCAACGTTTCTTAAACACAGGACCACGTTTGCTCCAATATCATGCCTGTGAACTGACTGTGAAAACGTCATAGTGCACCCTCCAGAGTTGGTACATGCAAATCATCCTGCACCATTGTTGAGGTTTTGCAGCACATTACATTATTATCTCAACAGGATCACCTTAATTTCCCAGGAAATTAAAAGGTATTCTTAAACAATTTCATAAAGGAAACTACTTTTCAAAATGCAGAAATGCATGGAGGAAATCTTGGTTTCTTAGAAAGATGTTCTTTCCAGCCTATCGCTGGGATACTTTGCATCCAATCATACTGCAGGGCAAAGACAGACATGGGATCCATGTTGTATCTAGTAATGCTCTTACAAAACCGAACCGCCGTGGATTTCAACGAACAAAAGCAAAAGAAAAATGGCCACTTAGTGATTGTGCATTTATTCATTCAGAGTATGGGCATTGTAACTATTGTGTGTCTTTTGCGAGGACAGCAAACAATAGTAAATGTGTACGGTATCGTGCATAGCGCGGCCTAATCGGAAAGAATTTGTGTAGTAGCAAAGGTAACTGCGACTGTCAAAATGTGCAAAGTGACTGATATACGGAAAAGTGAAAAGAGTGATGTTCGGCCGGTTGCAGTTTAAAAAAAGAGTGCATGCAGCGAAATTGCCACCGAGAGGAGTGTCTGAAGATATTTCCACTTTGTATATGAAACGGTGTGTTTCTGGAAGAGTGGCAACGGCAACATAAGCACGTGCCTACAAAATGGGTGCAGCACGATTCACCGAAAAACACCCCAAACGATACAGCTGCCTCCTGCAGCAATTTCACCTAACCCCTCTGCCAGCCTGGCATACAACATGTCGGGAGCAGGGGAGAATCTGCAGAAACAAGATCCGCTTTTGAACACTTTTTCCTTGAAAGTGTTTCACTTTCCCCAAAATGTGACACTGCTTTTAAGGAAAAACGTGTATTTTTATTTTGTCATTACTTTTCTGTTCAAATGTTGCTGTCCAGGAACCTGCGCCTAGACATTTCCTTTTTGAGAATCAAGTTCATTTTTAAATTCAAGTTGTGTCATGTGCAATTCTGTTGGGGCCCATGTGTGACTCCACGTGAATTACAATACCCTCTCAAAATCTGGGTCAATGTAGGTGCAACGATTTGCCAGAAAGGAAAATCGTTCTGAATGTGGCATTTAGACGACTGAAAATTAATCATATGTGCTCATTCTATTCCGTATTTCACATTGAATTCCCTCATTTAGTGAAAGGCTTTGGAAAGAAACCCAATCCTTCGCCATACGGCCAAGACAGAAATTCCCAATGACATGGTTGACATTCAGCACATTCTCTCATGCCCATAACATGCGAGATAGAATTCCTGTGTAATCCTTACGAGACTAGCAAAGATTATAAACAATGAACTCGTCAATGCCTACACTAGTAAGTATCTGACATAGTCAAAATCATTTAAACAAATAATTTTGTAAAATGATTCATTTTGGTTTTAGGTTACAATTTGGAAGTTAAGTTAACATTTCTTTTTAGGATTCGATGCAATAGAGGTTATGGACTGTATACTTCTGATGCTCTGGCAACAGCTGTGAGTCATTGCTATGAAGCCCCTTGAAACTTGCACTCTCATGGGACACAATTAAAGCCCCAGGATTCAAAACAGGAATTAGTTGTCATGTTAACAGTGGCTTTTAATAAAAATATAGAACCCCAGAAGTAGATATGCAAAAGAGACCACCGGAGTCTTGGCAATACTTCTTAAAAAGGCTTCATGTACACCTTGGAGATACAGCTAGGAATAATCCTAGCATCACAGATGCCATGATATTTAAATTGTACTAAACACAAACATTATAGAAATGTCCAAATTACATATACATCAAAAATGAATTTGTTTAAATGTCCAACTCTCTTAAAATTAGTGATTTCCTGAAAAGTGCATAGATAGCATGCAACACAGCTGTAAGGTCAACTATTCAGTTTGCATTCCTTCCTAAATAATATCATGAATAGGTTTCATCTATACCCTTCTAACATGCATTCCCTTTTCCCAACATGTTTCAGTCTCCCACCATTTTCTTTCACACTTTTGTAAGGACCTGGGCAAGAAAAGCTTCTTTTTGTCATCATACTGCAATAGGCATTATGGATGATCTCCTTCTAGGCATCTATAACATCCAATAATACCTGCAAATCGTAAGTAACTAACACACTATTAATATCTGTTATTGTTAACTTTGTGGCTCATCCTTACATTATTATGAGTTTACCCAAGTTCCTGTAGATATTTTGACCTGTGAGATTTTCCATTTGTCAGAAATGTATTAATTCATTGGTGAACCCTCTTACTGAGAAACTGTAAACTATCCCTCCTATCTATTGAATTGTCATCTGATTTCCTACCTCGCCTTTTGTGCCAGTCTAAATGAGAAGGTTTTGATGCACCAGTCATAAAAATGTGTGCAATCCAACAGACAATCAGTACCTCAATCTCGGATGACCTAGGACTCTGGGCAGACTAGGATTGCATCATTGAAATGCTGCTCATTCACCCGTCTGTGACTTTCAATACAGTATCTCATGGCATTCTAATTTCCAGGCTATCAAACATGTAATGCAGTGGCATCGACTTGGATTAGACATTTTCTATCTGGTCAATAGTACATGGTGTCCCTACCCCTTCTCCCCCTTTTAAGCCTGAGCATTAGCATGAAGGGTACTCAAGTGATATTCAATGCCCCCGTAGTCCTCGCTTTAGGCTTAAGACGTTTGATGGCACGTGGAATTATTAGACTGCTGACACAAAGTGCATTTTTAAATTAAGTGCAGATGACCCTAAGAACACCAACTTATTTCCAGTCAGTCTATTGGCCACCCATGGATGGACACAAAGTTTCTGTCTATAACCTAACCCTACCACGCATGTGATAATGATGGTGTAAAACCAGTCAACTCCTGACCATTTTACCTTTGGCTGCCCCAATCTGGAAATTGACCTCAAACAAACATCATAGCGAGTAGCATTAGACAACGCCATCCTTATGGGTCTCCAAATAGGCGTCATTAAAAGGTGTTACATATCCTGCAAACACTGAAGAACATGAGCCTCCTTCTTCGTGTCCCCCAGTAGGGTGTAGGCAGCTCTGTCCCTGGCCCATTCCATTCTAGAATACTCTAAATACAGGTATCTATGAATGCCTACAAGTATGATGAAGTGTCTCCAGAGATTATAGAATGCTGATGTTCTTCTTTTATGGGATTCACGGATCAGATGGGATTAAATTTACCTCATTCCATTATCCTATCTGCCTTGGAAATCGTTATTAAATTCAAGTCAGTATGTATTGCTCACAGAGCATGGCTCTGAATCTGATCCAGGATAACTGTGCGGGAACTAAAAATATATGTCCAATGCTGACCTTTTATATCTGGAGCATTATGTCTCTTCACTATTTCAAAAACAAAACAAAAGCACACAGACAACTGTTCTTTCTCAGCAAATCTATCAACACAACGAAAAAGGTCACTAAAGTGCGCTAGTTCTTTAAAAAACTTGAATTTATGCATTATAACACATTTTGGCAAGAAACACTTCGAATGGCTGGTGACTGCAATTTACCCAAAGAAAAGTATTGACCTGTACCTCAAAGGTATAGGTTTTCCCTAGCATGAGGTGGTGTCAGTGGCATAGCACAAAATTTGGGAGCCCCTCTGCGAGCCATGCTTAGGGGGGCCCCCAAATCACAGGTCGCACCACACTCTGGGCCGGCCTAGATTACCACACTTGCCCAATACGCACAAACGTGCTGCTGCAGGGGTATGCCACACACTGTACAAGGAGAAAGATATAAATATGTGTTTAAAAGCATTATACAGGACACTTTATGAGAAAAAATTGTCTAAAAGGCCACAGTGTTTGCTATTGTTTTGTAGGCTATAACACCAATCCAACAATCCAATACATGCAAGTCACCAACAGTGCACAGGAACATTAATGGTTTCATTCATATAATGCCTTGCTATTAAAAATGTCATGCCACAACGAAAACACGTCCAAATGGCTGCACAATGTAGACCAGTCTATACACGTAATAATATATTATAGAAAAGCATGCCAGGCCACATGTAGACATACCTAGACTGGTTGCACCAAAATGCCAGTCGAAGCAATAACACTTATCATGGTTATTTTATCACAGATGCCCAGAAAAATAATACAATGCAGTAAGAAACAGTTATACTGGCAGCACCCAATTGCCAGTCTAGCCAGGTAATTACACTTAGCACGACTGCTTTATGAGAGAAGCCCAGTGAAGAAAAAGGCAAGCCAAACTGAGAAATGACTAGACTGGCTGCACCAAATGCCTCCGTAGCCACTAATACCACATGTAATGCATGCTTAGCCTGGACATGTATGACCATTATGATTGTTTGCACAATCCCCATCCCACCCCACACCCCCACACATCCCCTCTCCCTCCCAGCCCCAACCCTCAAAATCAGATTCTCGGCCCAGAATTACCCCCATGTCCCTTTTCCTTATCCTAGTGCTTACTTATGAGGCTCCTTGCCTCATAGGTAAGTCTCTATCTCATCCCAGTACTTGTTTATGAGTCAAAGTGCCTCATAAACAAGTACTGGGACAAGGAAAAATAGGGCTATGTGCAATGAAGATTACCAATAAGTAACCAAGGGATTAAAGACACGTAGTGGTGCAATACCCTTGAGCTGATGGGCGTCATCCCTCCCCCCACACCTCTGAAATGTTGAACTATGGTGACTCAATCTGGCTGACCTACAAAGCTGTTGCCGGACAGAACATGACACAGATGCTAAACAGCACCTAGGTTTTGCTGTTAACAAAGGCCCAGCAATTACTATTGTAAAGCATTTCATGATTAGTACCTGCATTCAAATGCATAATTCTTTAGGACATTTAAATTGTGGTGTGTGTTTAGTACTTGCATGCCAGGGAAGTGATTGAAAGGGTAGAGAGGGGACATGGCAACTCTTATTCTCACAGCTGTCCTTAAGTGGATGCTTTCATACTTAGAGGGGAGAGTTACCTGCTTGTAACATTGAAGCTGCACTAGCATAGTCTCATTAGAATGCATAAAGAAGTTTGATGCCCCCACACAAATAAGCGCACCCCTCCTCCACCGCCTGTGAGGTTAGCACCTCTCTCAATACAAACACACACGTACCACAAGCCAACCATACATTTAAATGTGTGCCCTTTCACCATACAGGCACACCCAGGCATCCACCCAGGTAGCCACCCATACATTCAAGTGTGCTGTGTACTCTTTCACAATACCGGCACACCCAGGCAGCCACCTATATATTTAAGTGTGCACCCTTTCATCATTCAGGCACACCCAGGCAGCCACCCATACATTTAAGTGTGCACCCTTTCACCATACATTCGACACATACACCCAGCCACCCATCCATTTAATTGTGCACCCTTTCAGCATAAACTCACACAGGCAGCTACTTGTACATGTAAGTGTGTACCCTTTCACCATACTGCCACACAGGCAGCCACATATACATTTAAGTGTGCACCCGTTCACCATACAGGCACACCCAGGCATCCTCCCATACATTTAAATGTGCACCATTTCACCATATGCTCGACACACGCACACCCAGCCTCCCATACCTTTAATTGTGCACCCTTTCACTATACACTCACACAGGCAGACATCTATACATTTAAGTGTGTACCCTGTCACCAGACACTCACACACGCACACGTCATGGGGTTGAGGGGAGCCATATTAATTCAATAAGAATCTGCAGTGAGCAAGTGCCTCTGGTATTTGTTTAGTCTTAAACTGGATTTCTCTAGTTGGAAGTATGTTAAGGCGGTCTCAAGAAAGTTGAGCTCGCCCCGGAAACTGTTGTAAGTAACCTGGCAATTGGTTCAGAGCTTGGATGTGAATTTCAGATGTTATTGTCAATTTGTGTTGAGCATTTTGCTGGATTGTACGTGCCCAATCATTTCTTAGCATTTTTATTTTTGCCTTTTGAGGTCGGTTTATTAACATGTCTTCAGAGATGTCATCCCAGTCCAATATTTTGAGACAGGCACCTTTCCAAAGATTCAACACTGTTGCCTTTGATGTTATTTGTGTTTCTCGTAAGACTTCGATCGATGGAATATGATCTTTTAGCAGTGTCTTTCTATATAGTGCTAAGGATTTCCATGTTTTCTCTGATTGCAGAGATTGCAGTGCCAATTCATGTCTTATGTGTGGCGCAGGATATGTCGGAGGACGGGACAGGATTTTTCTCCAAATTATCCCTTCAAGATGGATCCACATCTCCTGCGGTGCATTCAGCATGGTTTCTGGGCCATATGTTAGAATTGCCATTTTTTTCTGCCTGAAAAATGTGATCAATGGTTTTAATGAATATGCTCCATATTTCCGATGCAGGATCCTTCCCTGTCAGGCCAACGAGAATGCTTTTTCTTTCATTTTCTCCACCCAATGTGTTTCAGTTTCTGACTGGTTTATCGTGACCCCCAAGTATTTGATTGAAGTTACTGTGTCGATTTCTATCCCTTTGAGAAAGATTGCTAATGTTTTTTTTTTCAAGTTCGAGTTGACCGCACTTGGGAAGAGAGGGACCATTTTCCTTGTGAAGACAACAGGGCAACTACACCCCTCAACTGTTATTGCATTTTTTAAATATTTATCTTTAGCTCATATGTGTTAATATATGCTGGTAAGCCGTCGATTCTTTTTTGAAGGCCCACCTGCGTTTTGTCAAGAATAACCAAGTTGTCTGCATATAGTATGTGTGTCAATTGAATATTATTCAACTTGGGAGGGTTGGCATTGATATTATTCTGAGTGCCCGCAATGTCCGATATGAAAAGGCCAGCCTTGCTTCATTTCATTCATTGTTTCAATCTCTGATGACAGGTGGCCAGCTTGTGATAGCCTGATTTTGACTGTCGTATTGGTGTAGAGAGCTTTGATGGGTTGTAATATTTTGTTGGGACAATTCCACTTCTCAAGTTTCTCCCATAGCTTTGTTCTATTATTGGCGGCGAAGGCAAGCTCGAGATCATTGAAAACAGCATGATTCGTGGATTTCTCTTTCAAGGCTTCCAGTTTCAGGAGATTAAGGAGGAATAGATTGATATTTGTCCCAACATTTTTAATAAATCATGTCCGTCTCTGCTCACATCTTCCAGGGACGTCTGCCCATGTTAACAGTTTTCGCAATAGTAGAGAGGCAAAGTCCTTGCCCAAGGGGTCCAACAACACTAGGGGCCAGATTTTTCCTATCTCCCTGTTTAAAGATCGGTATAAGAATGGCTGTTTTCCATGTAGTTGGAATAGTATGTGTGATATTGCTAGCCCTAAAAAGTTCTAGGCAAATATCCGTCCATGCCTCAGGATTTTGTCTGAGTTGTGCATTGCTCAGCCCATCAGGGCCTGGGGCACGTGAGGGGTTTAATTGTTAAATATGGTTCAAGACATCCATAGTGTCCCACAATATGCTCCATTTGACATTTGTGCAGTATGGTCACGATCATATTCATTTATCCTTTTATATAGTGTTGAGAAGTAATTGATCCACACTATTTCTGGGACATTATGAATTAGTTTTTCATGATGTTCTATGTTTTCATTAAGCACATTTCACAAGTTTCTGGTATTTTGAGATTGCAGGGCCTTTAGCATTGTTTCTCTATTATTTTGGGTTATGGCTGCCTTTGTCATTTTGAGCCAATTGTGGTATTGTTTTTTTGCCTTTTTAACATGGATGTTACAGTGTGGGCTGTCCATTTTTTCTCTTTTATATGTTCTTCCTTAGTTCCCTTTTCTTTACAACAATTTGGTTATTATAAGCGTGTATATGATTTTTGGATGGTTTCTGATTCTGTTGAATAAATTGTTTCTTTTTGAAGTCACTTTGACTTAATAAAGAAATTATTTTCGTTAAGGACCAAACCTAATAGAAACAATTTGTTTATGAAAGCAGAGTGACTTCAAAAAGAAACTATTTCTTTCTGAAATCATATAGCTCTCCTTACCCCATGACATGGAGGCCTCCAGTCTAGATGCTTCCATGTCATGGGATGGGGGGAGCCCTCTGACTTCAAGAAAAAAAATAGTTTCTTTTTGTAGCCACTTTGCATTCATAAAGACATCGCTGTAACATAAATGATATATTCAGGAAGGCAAAGTGACTAAAAAAAAAATATTTTTTCCTTTATTTTGTTAGTCCAAAGGGTCCCCCCTCCAAGGACATGTGGTCGCCGGTACCCCCGTACCACAGAGGATGCGGGGGGCCCTGTTACGCCACTGAGTGACACTATGTTCAAACACAAGCATTTGTGTGGCAACAACAAAAAAATCTCTACATTATGTTGATCTAAAAATTAAAATATACCAGTGAAAATTTTAAAAAGGAACACAAGAGAGTTTTTATTACACCTATATTTTTCCGTTGAGCAAGTTCCTTCAGCAAAGATTAGCAGAGTTTGTTTTTGTGCTCCAAATTCCAGGGTATTACCGGAAAATATTAGATATCTCTGTATTTTGTGGCTGACAGGTTTCTGCAACATTGCCTATTTAGTTGCATTCCTCTGAATTGTCACCAAAATTGATTGTTGAAGCATTCTGCTTGAGGGTCGAGGTTAGTAAATTCAATTACTGTGGTCAATTAGTTGGAGGTGTTCTTATTCTAAACAGAAATACAAAAGAGAAAAAAGGATTTTCTCTAAGAATAAATTGATTATGTGGCATTGGTCTTGCATTTTTATTTTTTGTATATTTTGCTCATTTTGTTACCCTAGGAAATATGTTAGGTGAAAAGTAGTTACCCACCTACAGCAACTTCTAGTACTATTATAGATGAATCAATATGTTGAATAAATAACCATTTACGGTTTGAGAAACAGTGAAAATAAACAAGCGTCACCACCTTGTGAAGGTACAACGTTCATTCTACGGCCATTTTTTTTTCCGCTAATACATTATCAGAAAATATGGATAGAGGCCTGGCGGGTTAACACCCTCAAATACATTGTTTTTTAAATTTGATTAATTTCTTTTGGCTAAAACGTTTGGGCAATAAACACTGCAGAAAAAAAATGGGAATGAATGAACATAGAACACTAGTGAAATAATTTTCGTTTGAAGCTTATCTTTATTGGTAATTCTAATAAGTTCCAGAGAATTCTTAACATCTTCATGTTTCTGTTTTGTCAAACTTGAATGTAGGCAAGTAAAAAACTGATCACCAGTACTAGTAAGTCACTCTGTTGGTAGCAGTGTGCTTCATAAACTTCTAAAATACAATACAACAAAACAGACAGAATATGTTCGATGGGAGGAATAACACAGCAGGTACATCTGCTGCAGACCTCTGGTTGATGACTATGAACTCACTTCTGATACATTTGTAAACAAATAAATACTTTTTTATTGTATTCCTGCCCCTGATCATAGTAGCTTATTTGGGGATAATGTAAATGTATCTTTCATTATTTAGTTTAAGGGCCTGATTCATGGAAAACTGCACATTGATCCAGCAAAGCATGTGTGCCAAAAATGACACACATATGTGTTTTTGTGTGCTCTGCGTATTCATGGAATTGTTCCCGCAAAGTAACCCTATACACAAGTCACGGCTGGAACACCCCCAAAATGTCCCCATGCAAAGCAAACCCAGCCATATACTGCTACCTTTGCAGGCTTACCGGCGCAAACTCATGCAACCTGATAACACTGCATGGAGTTCCCCGCAACCAAGCCAGCACCTCAGCGATCATGCACGGGGTCCCCCGTAACTGTTACCAGCACCCTGACAACATGCAGACCATTTTCTGTAACTCAGGTAATACTCTGGTCAACCGTTCCTGCACTCGGCTATGCTGCATACAAGCAGCCCTCAGTTAGATCGGAACCCTGTCAGCATGCTCGCACTCCAAAATCCAACATGCAATCTCACCTCTGTGGGGTGATTCTGTACACCTGCCTTCGAGATCAAGATAGATCGAGAGCTTTGCCTGGACATTTCCCCCACAAGAAGTTGCATAGTCAGATCCATGAATACGCTTGGTTGGGTGCATTCGTGCGTGCGTGATGGACTGCCGGAAGGCCATCTCTCGTAATGCCTACATTTTCCCTTGTTCTCCCTCATTTTGCACGTTCCATACTCTACTCTGGTCTACGGCTGTACCGAATAGCATATTTAGTATTCGGCCGAATACTGAATAGTTTGTCAAATATATGGCCGAAGCCGAATATGAAGCTGAATAGTTGCTTTATTTATCAAAAAACCCACTTGTTAAATAAACAAATAAAGCAACATTTGAAATGCATTCCATACTTTTATTTCTCTTCATTGTAATTAATGTAGCATCTTTATTTAAAGCATACAAGCCAGAAATTAAGAAGATTTAAGCAAAATGAAGGGACCAAATGTACAGAAGATTGTTGCATATTCAGTGCCAGTTAAGGTAGGAGTCTTCACAAATGCAAATGGACTGACTTTGCGAATCAGATGCATTGCATTCTCTATCCAGTTGCAAAGTCAATGCCGTCGAGTTTCGAAACTTCTTTGCAGCTCACATAGAAATGTATAAAATGGTTCATGTCGGCTCATGCAGGACACAGGTCAAGAGGAAATCTGAAATGTGTGAACTCCTCCTCACAACTATTCACCCCACCCAAACAAATGCTGCTCACTTTTCACTTATTTTAGCCACTCCTTCTTGCCAATACACAAACATATGCAACTTATCATTCCTGATACAATATCAGATAATGTTAAACTCAGGACTCAAGTCCTTAAAAAAGAATAGGGGGACTATGTTGTATGCAATAGGAAGTGACATAACAGGAACTGAAAGTATCTTTACACATTTCTTTCAGTTTGTCTTTTCCAACTGAAAAAAGTGCACATTGCATATAAACATTCGCCAAAAGAAAAGATTTTCCTGTATTGTTGCAAGCTAAGTATAAAAGATGAGCACCTTTTATGTCTAAGAATCTGTAACAAAACATGCCCTAAAGAGCAGATAACAATATAAGATATTTTTCAGTTGTGTGATAGCAATTTATGTGGTCTAATTCTATTCAGTTTTGCAAACTGAAGTATATATTTGCCTTTCTGAGTTCATGTTGCATTGCATTCAAATGAGAATATCAAAGTATTCGGCAAGAGCCGAATAGCCGAATACAAGAAACTATTCGGCCGGAGCCGAATAGCTTTTTTTCAGCCGGAATTCGGTCGAATACTTACTCAAAGCCGGAGTTCGGTACATCCCTACTCTGGTCTCTGCGCAGACCACGCCCATGCTCCGTGTGGTTTCTTGCGTATGGCATTCAGCCGCTCACAGAGACGTGCTGAACCTGTGCGAAGTCCCACACAAAGTATGAAAAAGTCTGATGCAGTCGACTCCATGAATTAACAAACAGGATTTTGCGTGTGTTTGGCACGCAAAGTCCCTATTTACTGAGCAATAAATTCCATGAATCAGACATAACTTAACACGACCCTAATGAGCTTGCCAAACATGTGTATGATGGACACTCCTTCATGTTTTTATGCTATTTTTGCTCTGATTCTCCCTATCATTTTGTTTCCATTGCATTTATAGATAATATATTTAGCCTACATTTAGCTTACAATAACTAGCAATATATGTTATGTATCCATATAGGATAGTTCTCAGAGTAATTTGAGGGAATTGGGGGATACATACTTTCTTTCTGAAACTTTGAGTTGTTCTCATTCCCCAATGTAAAAAGCTGTAGGCTTTGAAATTGTCAAAGATTTTTGGTCAAGTTGCTCAGGATCAAAAAAACATTACTGAAGACCAAGTTTAATGGATTTACGCCTGATGTATTTTAGCCAGGAGTACAGGTTATATTACTCAAAAAGTAAATCCTTAAAATGCTCTAAGCCGATATTGGTCCTTATCCACAGAATGTTTTCCAATGGGGTTTTGCCATTATAAAACGCCTCCATGAATTAGGTCTATAGCCACTATGTTTACAATAAATGATCACCAACGTAATAAGTGCTTTATTTTAAAATAATCATTCAGAAACTCTTCCTAAATTTAGTATGAAGTATAAAAATGTGGGACAATTTTGTTAGCCCAAGGGGGTTGTGATTGAGCTCGTGGAGTTGCAAGATCACCATATCATTGATTATGCACTTTGAAACACCAGTGTATGAGCGCAATATAAATAAAATATATAATTATGGGTACTAATACTGCATATTGAACCAAAGAGCAGATTCCAGTAAGAAGCCTCATTTTAATTCTCAATTCCATAAAAGTTACACATATTATTGGATGCATGCATCTTTGTACCCATTCCAAAAGCACACTTCACTCAGTGTCATGTCCATATTTGGCAGGAGGAACAGGAGGAACCTGCAATTCCTGAAGAATGCTTGTGGGAATGTTCCATTTGCTTAATGAGGCTGGGGGCAGCAGCAGCGATTCAGGGAGTTGAGTGGCACACCAATGAGTATTCATCTATTGAAACAAGTGGACAAGGAAATGCCATCAGTTGGCATCTGTGAGGATGATCAGGAGGAGCCAGGAATTCCGGTGAGAAGCTGATGGGAGAGTTATGATCTGAATTTGCTGGTTGGGAGCAGCAGAGATTTATACATGGAGAAATACCATTCAGTGTCTGTCGGTCGAAGCATGTTGGCGAGTCATATGCATTAATGCGACACCAAGCTGGAAGAATTGGAGGAGGTGAGAATCCCTGGCCACTGCTTGTCATACTCACAGGATTTTAATGAGAGGGAGCAGAAGAGATAGAGATTCAGGGAGGCAGATGACAAACCAGTTAGTGTCCAACTCTGGAAGTGAGTGGATGAGGCATGTGTCATCATTTGATGCATGAAAGGAGCATCGTGTGCAACCCAGAATCCTTGAGGGCAGCTTGTGGAAGAGCCACATTGACTTGTGTTTGCTGGAAATGAGCAACAGCCATTCATGGAAGTTGGTGGCACAACACTCAAAACCTGTTTCTAAATATGTGGAAGAGACATATGCCTTTGGGAGACACATGGGTGGAGAAGAATAAGGCAACTTGTGGGAGTGCCATAATTAACTGGGTTTGCTGGGAGGGAGCAGCAGAGATTTAGGATTTGGGTTAAAAACCAGCAAGTAATCAGATCGTGAAGCGACTAGATATAAAATATTCCATTTGCTAACATCTATATGAGGAGTATGTAGAGCTTAGAATCTCTGAGGGCAGTCTGAAGCATTGTGCTGCTCAATAGATTTTATTGGGAGGGAGCATCCGCGTTTCAGTGAGGTGAACTACACACCAGTCAGTGTCCATCTCTTGGGTGGATAAGACATGGGCAGCTTGTGGGAGAGTCACAGTCCCATGATTTATTCTGGGAGGGAGCAGCAGAGATTCACAGGTTGGAGACAAACCTCTTTGTCTTGAGGCGAGTTGACAGGACATGTGCCAATCAGGAACACAAGGCAGGGAGAGCATGAGGAGTCAGTAATCACTGAGGGCACCTTGTGGGAGGGTTGCACTTGGTTGCACAAACTTGTCTGTTACCATCTCTTGAAGTGAGTGGCATGAAACATAAATTCTAGGTGTGAGGGGGCACCGCTATTGGTAGGTTTATTCTTAATAGTTTATTGATATGTTAACGTCAAAGTGAGGGGTGCATACCCATTGGAAAAATGCCTCTATACAGGGCATTCAAGATAATGGCAGAACTGTGGACCTTGGCTACTGACTTGGATTGGACTATACACATGTCATCATGTGACATTGGGAGGAACAGTGATAGGAGCATGGAAAGCTTGAGGGCAGCTTGTGGGTGTGTCACGCTTACCTAACATTTGTCTGTCTGTCTCCAATGTTGGGTTGAAAAGGCACATGCCATGTGCCGTTGAATAACAAATGGGAAAAGAGGGAGGAGTCACAAATCATGTTGGGTTCTTGTGGGAGAGTTACACTTGATTGATTTGGCTGTGTGGGCAGCAGCAACTCACATATTCTGTTGACACAGCAGCATTCTCTATCTCTTGAAGAGAGTGAACAAGCCATGAGCCATTTGGTAACACATGTGACTAAGAGTGGGAGGAGAAGGCAGTCCCTGAGTGCAGGTTGTGGAAGAAATGTTCTGGCTTCATTGTGCTTGATTTGAGAAGCAGAGATTCAAAGAAGTAGGTGACACACTAGTCAGTATCCATCTCATGAGGAGCAGGAGGTGATGGGAATCCTGAGGGAGGCTTATGGGAGAGTCCAGCTTGATTGATTTTGGAGGAAGCAACAGCGATTCAGAGAAGTGGGTGACATACGAATCAAAGTCCATCTCTTGAAGCAAGTGGATAGGAGATGTGTTTTGAGGTGACATCTGGGAGGAGATGCAGGTGAAAACAAGAATTTGTAGTGGCAGTTTATGGGAGAGTCGCAATTTTTTGATTGTGCTAGGAGGGAGAATCAGAGATGAATTGAGGTGGGTGACACGCCAGTCAATGCTGCTCTCTTGAAGCAAGAGGGTGAGACATGGTCTATTGGGTGACACCTGGGTGGAGGAACCGGAATAGCAGCATGTGGGAGAGTCATGCTCGTCTGATTCTGCTGGGAGAGACCATCAGATAATCAGGACTTTGGTGCCTTACACATCAGTTGCTGTTTATCTCTAAGATCAGGAGCGGAACATTGACGGGAGATCATAAAGGTGGGAGGAGGAAGAGGGAAATAGTGTAGAGAGGGAAAGGTGAGAGCAGACATACAGGGCAGCTGGAATTAATGTTTCATCACTAACCATTGGATAACTAACCAACTAACCAGTAGGTACAGTTGGGAAGTTCCTGAGGGAGACTTAGATAGAAAAGGGTGAGTAGACTTTACATCCTCACCATCATAACAAGGCAGAACAGTAGTGGTTAATATTCAGTGTTTACTAACCCGGGGGAAAGGGACACCTGGGTTAAGGTACAGGGTTAAATACGTCAAGAGAGGGAGAGGGATTTTCCAACAGCCCACAACAAAGAAAATAAAAACCCTTGAATGATTTGGAGTGATTTTTGTGCCATATATAAAATCTTTGACTCCATGAACAGAACGTTGCTGTGTGAGTCACTAAACATGGGATGGTAAGTAAAGATACTAGATGAGCTTTAATATGTAATGGCAACATCCCGATACTGCCCGAAAGGAGAGCTAATGAAGAATTTTCTGAAGCGAAGGGTACCATAATGTGGTGTTTGATGGTTATCATCCTTCTAGAATGATTGAAAATCTCACTTTAACAATCTGGCCATTCCCCTGCATTAGTCCTTGATGTAAATCAATGGAAGTATGTCCTGTGGCTGTGTAGTTGTGTAAAGTCTGGGGCTGTGCAACATGTGTCTCTAGCTGAAATTTGTTGTGTTATGTATTATTTTATTTTCAAAGGCAACTCACGGCAAACCCCTATATCTTATCACAAATCATAACACTGGAATCACCAATTACAAATTGCATATGAGATTAGACTTAGGGATAACTTGGTGGCTGGAGTATAAAAAGCCACATTCAAAGATATTATAGGCTTGGATGTTTGTATTAATATCCTGTGGGTGGCCATAGTGAAGATAAACTTGTGTTAATTGGTCCTAGGACTCCTGTGGAAGTCTTCAACTATGATGGCTAGGGATTCCTTCACAGAAGTAAGAGAGAGCATTTGGGTTATGAGAAAGTAGGTAATGACGAGTAACCTGGACAGAAGCCCCATGCTATCATACTATTTTAATCATGCAGATATAAGTGGTTGGGGGGGTTAGAGGATTATGTGATCTCATGTATACAAAGGGAGTCCAGAAAGTGTTTCATACAGTTTAGATTGTGATGAGCTATGTTACTGCTCAGTGGGGCAAGGAGGCCAGGGTAGCACTCTATAAAAGTATTACAAACACTTTGTGGCCACAATGCACTTCTTACTCTTATGCTCATATTGTCACAAGTGGATATGGGTGGTGTTCACATGTATCTCTTTTTATCACAAATAATGTTCAGATGGGTGAGGAGGCAATGAAGTATTGCATACACACTAGAAATGAGAGGGTGGCAGAGATAGCGGCCCACTATCTCTCTGCCACAGAAGAAAAATGCCCTCTTGGCATTTTACACATATTTCCATAAGAAAAAACTTCTTTTCATGTAATGTATTCATAAATGTTCCTTCACACTTATAATTCATCTTTACAATACACATTTCATCAATATTTTAAAGCTTGAAACACAATGCTAACATATAGATACAATACCCTGTAAACCTCACAACACACAATCACACCATACCAATCATTCTTACAACACTGCATTCATAGTATGCTAAGTTTGAACGTCACTGGTGGGTCAATGAATGGACCTCAAGTGCAAAAAATATATTGAGAACACCAATGCACAATTCCTTTCTCGATGGCCTGTATTCCATTCAATTATTGATACAAATTAGGCCTTTCAGACTTGAAAATACTATGACACATTTTAGTCCTTTTCAGTTTTTAATATTGTCGACTCAAGTTTCGGCTATATGGTCTGCCCGGATTGCATAGACCAACCATCTTCAGGACAATCCGATTTGGTTAACACGGGTGCATCCCAATCTTAATTAGTTTCTAGCTGTATCCATATCCAGACTGTCTGCCAGCATTGAATTAGTCACAGTCCTAGAATTCTATGTACCCTGAAAATATCATTGATGACCATAGGGATAGCTGGAGCCTCCTTCTATGTCCGGCAGCTCCTACAAAAATCACAAAGAGGTAAAGGGAGATTCAGACCCCTACCTGACAATCCCTTATTTAGGTTCAAAAACCTTTAAATGTACACAGTGTCAGGTGGCCACTAGTTCCAATGCAAAGATTGGCCACGCTAAGCCAAACATCAGAGGATCAGAGAGCCAAAAGCTTCAATTACTCATGTGAAGCAAATTTATACAAAAATATATCAATTTATTAGCGTTACACAAAAAGGTACAAATATAAAAACACAAACTTGATTTCATAGTCAATGTAAGTTTGTTTCTCAACAAAACTCTGTTCCTTAATTTAGAGATAGATTGCACAGTGCAAAACACTGTATGTAACAGACAGAAATTACAATTCAGGTGCTACCAATTTTCAGCCCTCACACTAGTTCTGTACCTAAAGTGTCATATGCCATACAATTTCACCATTCAACCACATCAACACTTCAATCTCACTGAAGCTCATTCATTCATCCTCATTCTAACTTTGATTCCAACATGTTTCTTTCCGAAAAGTATGGATACATTATTCGGAAATTCATCAGGGTCTGTAAACAAAAAAAAAGCACTGTGGTTCATAAAATCGAATACAACAAAATAGGGCAATTTAAGCAGCATAAGATTCAATAATAGAACATTAACACCACATGGTGTCTACATTTCTTGGGTCGCACTATTTGGGGTTAGTCCTGAAGGTTGTTGTTTGTCCCTCAAGGCTCTCTTGTCTGGTTGGCAATCGTGAGTATCACCTGCAACGGAATAGACATTGATGTCATTGAACATATGTCTAATTCTGGGATTTTTTTAACTAAATCGCAAAACGCCTACTTAAATATAAATTATTAATGGTGTTATCATAGAGATAGGCTATCTCTAAAAAGTTGGTTCACGGGAGCAGCAACAGCATCTTCTAAGCCTAACGTTCCCTAAATTGAAAGACTATTCATATTTGTCTAGCAATACTAGATACATCAATAGTTCTGTCTATAACAGTAAGTAAAGGTTCATGGTTACTGATCCAAAAGTGAAAGCGGTTCCACAAACGCTTACCAATTGGATCATAATTGGTGGCTCAATTGGTTAATCTATGTATCCAACGGTTCCGGTTCCGTTCCGGTTAAGGATGGATTCTGATCTACTTGCTATCTTGTGCAGCAAACGTAGCTGTGATCATTTTGTAGTAAAAGTCTGGGTCTGCAGAAAATAGAAATAACCCAAACCTTCACAATCATTATTTAAATAGTTGACTTCCAGCAACACGGAACATGGCTAAGGTGTCCGTATCCTGTCCCTATCTTCAAAAGAGATGTATTCCTTTAGTCTACAGGAAAACGGTGTACGGTATATGTGTTGCGGAAATGGCTAATTTTACCTGTTTTTGGTTCCCGGTGTGTTCTCCCTCACCGAGGAATGGCTGTTTGGGGTATTTACATATGTGGATAGCCACGTCTGTTCGGTAGCCGTGTATATCATGGTGGTTAGTCGTCACCGTACGGGTGGAGTCCTATGGTGCAAAAATAAACAAAGAGAGGAGTATCTCTAAGTGTCTGCTAACTCGCAATTGCATTCTTTACGAAGACCCATTCAGTCAACCCAGGGTTGGTTATACATGCAAGATAATTTGAAGCTGATTGTATTTACTTGGAGCTGTTTTAGTCCTAATCTCGATGTGAGGTTTAATGGGTTGCGTTAGCGATGGGAAGAGTTGTCCCAAATGGAGTAAGTGAATAAATCACTATTACCCGTTTTAACGCGAGATACTGGTCCATGCCAACCCACTTGCTGTGAGAGTGCTGTGCGGTATACTAGCAATGTAGACAAAAGGGTAGCTTGGTAAACAAAGATACTAATTGTTTGGTAATCACAAGATTGCTGGGGAAATGGTATAAGCGGGAGAGCCAAAAGCTTACCCGCCATCCGTCAGGTCCATGATTAGTCTGGTAACAGCGATCCTCCAGGTGTCAGTTGTTAATTATCATGTGACCTTGTGTCAGTTTAAATATACACCGTCTCGTCTAACGTGCATTTCTGTTGGTTCAGATTTGCATCGTCCTGGTAAATTTCTATATTACGTCCCTGCAGGCAATTGTTCGGTTTCTGACCTCCGTTCAGAGACTTAAGGGTCCACTTAGGCGGGAGACGGACGGGTGCCCAATAAGCACACGAAACACATTGTCCCAATCTGAATTGGAATTATCCAGCAGTAACTTGCAATACTGTCCCCCTGCACAAATTCAAATGTGCTGAAGGGCCCCCAGTGAATGAGTTTACGTTACAACATTTAAATCAGGTAATTGAACTCTGTGCAAGTCTGGTTTAAATGGGTATCCATTCCATTTTCTCTGCACTATTGATCAAGAAAATAAATTGCTGTTCTTTGAGGGGCAATGTCGTCTTGCCTCTGTTGGTGTCCATGCATGGATTTAATTTGTATAGTACGGACCACTTAAAGTCCTCTGGGGCATGTCCTTTCTCAACCCAATGGTCTACGATTGGGGTGTTGCTATTGCGTTTTTTCAGGCAACTTTTGTGTTCTCCAATACATAACTTCACCTTCCTGTCCGTCTTCCCTATGTAGAACATATTGCATGGACACCATATTACATATATGACCATAGATGAATTGCAATTTGTATGTGACTTTTGTTTGCAAGGGTATAGAAGTCCTAGATGTACTTCTGTACTTTTGGATGTGAAGTTGCAATAGGTGCAGTGTCCACAGGGAAAGTAGCCCCTGATGCGTGGTAGTCCCCACTGTTCTGTCAAGGTCGTCTGTTTGGTTGGTTTGATGCTTACATCATTTCGTGTTACATGCTCCTTAATATTTTTACTCCGTTTGAACACTACTACCAGCCTAGGTATAGGGGCATCGCCTTTCTCCAAAACATTCCAGTTTTGTTGAATCATTTTCTTGATGGCGTTGGAGGTGTGACTATACGTGTTGACAAAGACCAATTTGTGTGGTTTCTCCTTTTCTACTGACTGATCTTTATACTCAAGTAGGCCGTCACAATGGTTATTTTTAGCTCTTTTAAGAGCTTTGCAGGTGATGTCGGAGAGTAACCTCTTAGATGAATTTGCTTTTCCATTTTCTTGGCTTCTGTGATGAAATCAGATTTTTTTTATACTATTTCGTTTTAATCTTAGGAACTGTCCTAGTGGTAGGTTGTCCCTTACATGTTTAGGGTGGAAACTTTCATAATGGAGTACCGAGTTCTTATCTGTCGGTTTATTGCAAGGTTTAACGTAGATGGTTCTTGACTCGGTTCTGCTACAATAGTAATGTCCAAGAAATTCAAAGTTTTTCTACTGAAGGTGGAAGTAAATTTAAGAAACCTGTCTTGGGTGTTAGTCCATACCAGGAACTCATGCAGCTCAGTTACAGAGCCATGCCAGATCACAAAAATGTCATCGATGTAACGTCTCCAACTCCGGATGTTGTTCATGAAAGGATTATTGATGTTTATGATTTTATTCCATTAAACTGCCTCCATATACAGGTTAGCAACGCTAGGTGCCACTGTCACACCCATATCTGTCCCGTGCATTTGTCGGTAAAAGTCACCATTGAATTGGAAATAGTTCGCTACCAAACTAATTTCCGCACACCACAATATTAACGAAATTGGGGTGTTGTCTACTTTATGGTCAAGTAATAGTTTTTCTTCTAACATTTCAAGGGATGCCCTCTGTGGGATCCTCGTGTAAAGAGCCACCACATCCAGTCCCAGAAGGATCTCTGTACTTGGGTCAAAAGGTGCACTTTCGACTTCTTTTACTATCTGCATGGTATCCTGCACGTAGGAGGCCATCTTACGAACTACGGGTTGGAGAAAGGCATCCGCAAATTTGGATAGGGGTTAGAGTACGGAGTTTACCCCAGATATTATAGGTCTTCCCAGTGGATTGTTAAGAGATTTGTGTATCTTCAGGAAAGTATAGAACTGGGGGATATAGGGTTTTTGTTTTGTAAGGAAATCCGCCTCTTTCTTTGAAATCCAGCCTCTCTGTCTATTTTTCACCACCTTTAAATAGATGATATCTTGGAGTCTCTTGGTGGGGTTGGTGTCTAGAGGTTGGTAACGTTCAGATCCAATAGCTGTCTGTTGCATTCCCTCACGTAGTTGCACCTGTCTTGTAGAACAATGGCCCCTCCTTTGTCTGCTTTTCGTATGATAATGTGCACATTTGCTAGGAGGTTTTGCGTGGAGATTCTCTTGTACCAATATTGGTATATGAAGTTTTGCCCTTCATTTTCACTTCCAGTTTATTTAGATCTAGTAGGACCACTTTCTTGAAGGTTTTGGCCTGTGAGGGTACACAGAAAGTGGACTTATTAGGCAAGCCAGTGCCAGACTTCTCTTTGTCACTGTCTCCATCTTGGAAATATTGGAATAGATTGATCTTTCTCATGAAATGGAAGAGTTCTTGTCTAAAAGTAAAATGATTGTGTTTGTTGGTAGGAACGAATCCCATTCCTTTTTCTAAGACTTTTAATTTGTCTTTTGTAGGTATGTGGGCGGATAGATTCACCACAAGACCTGCATACTGCGGGTCACTCTGTGCTCGAAACCCCAGTTGTCTGGGTTCCTTTCTAAAAAAGGAGGAGGCTGGGTCGTAGCTCCTCTGGTAGGATTGTTTCCACGGTTGGTATTGTTCCTACCTCTGTAGTTGTTACGTTTGCCTCTTGGTCGACGGTTAAACTGTCCCCTATTCAGGGTTGGGTCACCATTCGAGCTACCGCCACTTGAACTAAAATAGGCTAAGGCAGCTCAACAGAGCCTCACAGCCGAGCTAAACCCAGCCTATTTCGTGCAAAGTTTCATCTGTTTCCTACCAGAACTGATCTCACTGCAGCATGGAACAGAAGGTCCCTTGTTCATAGATATATAGCCTAACTAAGGCATACCTAAGAAGAGCTGTGAGAAAGGTGTGTGAGTTGTTTCATGGAACTTTCACTGCTCGCATATTAATAAGGTTATGCATTATTTAATAGATCGTTACCCATCTATTATATTTTTACTGTGTTTTTCAATGCACATATTGTATTGTGTCACACTGTAGTGATCTTTCTAATGAAATTAAGGAGTAACGATGATGATGAGGATGACAGAAAGAGAAAGCTAGCAAGGCCGAAGGTGAGACAGAAAGAAAAGCAGAAGAATATATGGTCAGGGAAATAAGAAAAGATATGTGAAACATTACAGAAAGCAGGCGAGAAAGAGGGAGACTGTTACCAGCTGGTAGACTATGTTGTGAGGCCATCATACTAAGATGAAGGAGAAGGACAATTATAAAAGAAAAGAGCTGTAACATAATCTTAGGGACAATTCTCAACATGTGCTAATTTCCTTTACCTTTTGAGACCCACAGGAATGTTGCTGGATTTCTAGGATTTGATTCTTTTACTTGGGAAGAGTGTGAGCCTTTTTTCCCACTCTTCCATGTATTTTGTGTGTGCTTTACTTTTGAGTTCTTTGGTTATGGAGTTTCAAAACAACTCCTTAGGCATCATATCTTTCTGTGCGTCACACAGCACCTTCAGTGCAGTGACACAGGGATGTTGTTCAGACATCCCAAGGTTTACACACCTTCTCTGGGACTGACTACCATCTCCCAGAGCATGTTAAGTTAAATTGACTTTACTAGTCTCTTTAAATGTACTGACCCAGCACACACTATCTCACTATAAAGTGCTGGACGGGTTGCCTTGCTTCCCCTGAGTCAAAACACTAATGTAGCAGTCAAATGTTACCCTTTCCTACTTTAAATGGCTGGTAGCAGTGGTTTATATCAACTACTGTGATTTTTCCAACCGCTAACAACGGTAGCTAAAAATCGGGTCAGCCATGTTTTTCAATATGGCACCCAAGACCTATCTGTAAAAACAGACTCCGGTTGACATTTTTCACCATTTCTTTTAGGAAAGGTCCTTCTTGTGTTTGTCTCTGCACACCAAACCAGGTTTGGTCCATTTGTTTGTTGGCCTTTGGCAGGCTTTATTGTTGAAGCCCTCCACTGGCGCCTGATTGTCTGGGGTGGACAGGATGTGAGGGAGGTGCCCAAAACTCCCTGGGCTTAGTCTCGTAGGCTGGCTGGCAGGCTGGCTGACTGTCCGGCAAGGACAGCCAATCGGCTGTGTGTGTGACAGCCAGGCTGGAATGAATGGGGGAAAACTGTTTAAAAGCAGGTCTCTGGGAATTGGAACGCAGAGTCAACCCCTGTAATGAAAGACCAAAAGACGAGCTGAAGGAAGAGGACTGTTGCAAATCCTGGACGACCATTTTAAGCCCTGCTGCAGGTCTGAATTGCCTGAACTCCAACCAACAGAGAAACTCTTGAAGGCTAACTTCTTCACTTGAGTTTGGTGGGAACAACCAACTCGTAAGCCACCTGGACACCGTCCCCATCTGGTCGAATTTTCATCAGAGTGCTGTTGAAAACCGAATAGCCAGAGGGAAGGAAACCAGATTGTGGACTTTAAGGCACTCACTCCTTAATCTGACGTCTTGCTAAGCTTTTGGCCTCATCCCTGGGCAGTGCAGGAACCTCCCGACATCCTCCTTCTTGTCCCCATGACTGAAGCTCAGGAACAGCGAGATCTGCTCGAACTGCCAGGAACAACTGCCTCAGCTACAGCTCTTCTTCAATACAAAGGTACTGTGCAAATGCGGTCCACAACTACCATTGAGGGAGTTTGTGGAAACGTTCTCAACTTCGAAGGCTTGTCCTTCCCTAAACAAAGGGATTCATCAAACTTTTTGCCTAGCCAAACTCTTATAAACTCTGTGGAAAAGACTTAACCGTTATCTATCAGAACTGTGCTATCCTATACAAAGACCCAGGCCTATTGAGAAGAACTGCTGGTTGGAGTTAACTGAAACCCTTTGCCCTGCCTATGCATGTATTTGGGCTGTCTATTCTTATAACCTTGTTATTAAGTTTCTGAAGTGCCATTTTGGGGGTGCTAAACTTGTTCATTTACTTATCGGTTGTGTATGTGTGGCTTATTAGTGTGTGATATTGAGCTGCTCTTGCTGGTGTAATGTTTTCTAACTGACTGAGTAAATAAATGTATATTCTTTTACCAAGAAACCTTGAGTAAGTGTTTGTTTGAAACACTGTATTAGTTGGTCCTTTGTGTAACTTGTTCTACTGCTCACTTAAACTCTTGAGATAAATCTGGATGCTCAGCCATTGCTACCACTTTACTGTGTAGTACAGGCTTGTACCAAAGGTGGGATTGTGCTTACACTTGTAGTCTTAATTGCATGTAGAGTTCCCAAATGGTACTACAGGTGATTCTGCCTAACACATAGGAGAAGGAGTATGGTGAAGGAGACAGCCTATGATGGACTGTGATGAAGGCAAAGCACTGCAATGAAGCAGGATTGTGACAAATGACTGTCACATTGGAAAGACATTTGATGGGGGGGCTAGACTGAGGGAGGACTGTGAGAAAGGAGAGGACATTGATGAAGGTGTGTGATGGAAGTGCAGGACTGCACTGAAAGTCTATGACAACTGAGAAGGAATGAGGTGAATAGCTATGAAAATTGAGGAGTACATTGATGAAGAAGCAGGGTTGTGAGGGATGAGAAGGACTGTGATGAAGCAGTGAGGAAAGAGTTGGACTGTGATGAAGTACTATGATTAAGGGCTTTGTGGAAGGACTGTTATAAATCAGGTGCACTACGATGAATACAAAGGAGAGACCAAGTAAAAGGATTGAAGTAGAAGGACATGGTATGTGACAAATGAGTAGGACTGTGAAAAATGACTGTGATGAAGGGGAAAAGGAGGAAAGGGAGAAGAAGTGTAAACAAGTGAAGACACAATAATGAAGATGAGAGCTCTGATCAGGCATAATATGGACAGGGCTGTGCTAAATGGCTTATTACAATGGACTGTGACAAGGAGAAGGACTGACACAATTTAAGGACTGTGTCAAAGAATACAAACTCGAATGAAGGACTGTGATGACAGCGAATGGACAGACTGAGATTATGTAATGATGAATGGGAACTGCTGTGATGGAGGACTTTTGTGAACTAAAAGGACTGTGATGAAGAACTGTGACAAAGAAGAAGCATTGTGACATGGAAAGGATATATTGAATGAGAAGTACTGTGAAGAAAGAGGACTATGACAAAGAAGGACTGTTCTGATAGAGAAAGACAATGATGAATTAACAGGACTTCGACAATGGAAACGATTATGACAAAGAGAAAACTAGACTATGATGAATTACTGTGCACTTTGATAATAAATTCTCATGAAGAAAAATACTTTGATAAGATAAAGGAGAAGGAATTTGATGAAAGAGAAAAACTGATAAAGTACTGTGAATAAAGTGATGGCTGGGATGAAAGAGACGTTCTCTGTCAAAACAAATATACTTTGAAACAGGAGGACTGTGAAGAATGAGGAACTGTTATGATGGAGAATGACTGAGCCATTCCAGAGGTAAGAGGAACTAAAATGATAATTAAGGAGAACATAAACTGTAGATCCAAATATACAGTATATGCCATAATCTGTGTATGCAAGCGCATATACATAGGAAGTACCATAAGGGAACATTTTTCAACAACTGGCAGCCAAGATGTGTCACTCCCATTGGCGCAACACTGGCAACAAACCCACCAAATGGAGAACAAGAAAGACCTGAAGTTTATAGCATTGCAGAAAGTCAAAATGGGAGAAGAGGAGGTAATCAAGAGACATTACTGAGACAAGCTGAGCTCGTTCAATTTGTAAATTCAGAACGATAGAATATGGACTCAACAAGGACAATGAGATGGTACTTTTTTTTTTAAGAATCAACACAAGATGGTACATTTTTTGTAAAAATCAACACAAGACCACATGAAATATCAATCAGTAAATAAGGATTTGGTGGTCCAATATGTATAAAATGACATGATTGGGCCACTTAGCAATGTGGTACAGACCCATATTGATACAACAAGGCAATTAGGCCAATATAGAATAAGAGATGACAGTGCACATAAAGTGGAAGGTTTGAATTTGCAAATACAGGAGTAGTCACGTGTCCATTTTGACATGAGCAAAAATAAAATATGTCTAGAATATTGGCTAAATTGACTATGATTGATGTATGGCAGCTGAACATTATAAAAACAAAAATGTGTGAATTTGAGCTTAGTAGAATATTACAAATCATTAGTAAGCTATTATTTAACTCCAGTTACTAAGCATCAAGGCAATTCCTCAACCCCTTTCTTTAAAATGCAGACTATGGGTAACTTTGAAGTGTACGGCATGCTGGCATGTTTTTATATTGCCCAAAAGATGGCGCCCAGCATTGGCAAGTGGAAACAGAGGGAGGACTTCCTCTGTAACCATGACAACCGGAACCAATAAACTACGTGGGAGCCTATGCAGCGTTCAGGACTCTGAAGCCAACACACGCAATTTAAAAACAATGACTTTTTAGGTAGGCCTTACTCTGGTGAAGGTAGATTAACTGCTGTATATTAGATGATATGTACTAATTAGAGGGATACGTGTCGGATCCAATTCTTAATGAGATCTGTCCCCAACACCCTATGCTCACAACTAGAGCTCACGCATATTTAGCAAAAGATAACTTTATGACGTGAAACGTCGCAGGCTAACTTGAGGGAACCGACGGAGTAGTTTACATCTATATACTATTTTGGAGCACTATTATGTCCAATAACACAGTTTGTGGTTTCAGGAGTGGTGCCGCTAGGGCCTACAGAGATGCTTTTGAAATGTAAAGGGTATGAGGATTTAAACCAGCAACATGGAAGAAGGAGACAATTCACTATTGAGTCAATTTTATTATATAATGAAAATAGTTTCTTAAAATATGGGAACTAAGACTATGGGCCTCATTACGAGTTCGGCGGTAGCCATGCCGCTATTGGCGGCATGGCTGCCGCCGAAATCGCGTTGGGGTCCGGGTCCTCAGAATGAGGACTTACCCGGCCATTCCGAGGTCAGAAGAGCCGGTAATTCCTCCCTTCGAGGACCCGGACACGGTCCTTCCCCATTCCCATTTCAGCCCCCATACGGCTGAATGGGAATGGGAGAGGGAGCAAACAACGGGCCATTACGAGATGCCCCGTTGTTTGCTCTCTCTTCCCCTCGTGGGACCCGCTCTGCACGTCTGGTCAGACCAGATGTGCAGAGCGGGTCCCGCGAGGGGGACTCAGAATAGGGCGGTACGGGTTGACGGCACCGGCACCTTTACCGGTGCCGTTAACCCTGTACCGCCCGACTCGTAATGAGGCCCTATTAATTTAATCCCAGAGTGAGAATTAATAAACAATAGCAGATGGATTATAATGACTAAATGCACAGCACACATGACAATGAATATCACATTACAAGTGGGATTCTATCCTGTGAACTCAGTGATTCAAGATTGTAATTATCAACAAATGAACAGCCATTGGACAAATGGTAAGACACAACACATTATCAAAGTTAAGACTCTTGTGGGTATTTATTGGTTTGGAAGTGCTAGAAGTACTTTTGGATGATAGCATTTTTCAAATATCACAGATGCTCATTAACTAATAATGGAAATATTAAAAAGGGGCAAAAATGGAATTACCAAATGGTTTATGGACAGACAATGTACCACTTAGGTGATGGCTCTATGAGATGTAATGTTGCGTGTTCACTATTGGTCCTTAACAAGTCAATTTGATTCTTTATAATGGATGAGTAAACAAATATGAAGCTGTAAATGAAGCATCACTAATATTTTTGATTCATTCCTTTTCTTTTTGTGAACCCTATTTTATCCAACCCTTCACCCCTCCCTATTCTCTGTCTTTGCACAAACACATAATATGTACATTTGTGTTTTTTTAAATATTTGTAGTGAATGAGTTATACGCTCTGATTTGAGAAAGGCTCTTGAGGAGCCGAAACGCGTGTCATGAAAAGGGCACTCCTTAGGGAGATTTGATACACCTTATGAACTATAAATCAAGAATTTGAAAACTAAATCTTTGTGGTGCAGTTTTTTGTGTGGAAAACAACAAATCTGTTTTGAAGGAGGACTTTGACAGATGACTGTGACAAAGGACTGTCACTGTAAAGACTGGATGTGATATCTCTACTCCTGCCCTCTATATGTCAGAGTAGAAGCACAGAGCACCCCAGCCAAGATTATTTATTGCTGCTAGCAATGGAAAAGCTATCAAGGCGTAGCCCTCAGGAGGTGATGCAGGTAGGTTCTTAAGTACAGTGTAGTCCCCAAGCCCCCACAAAGGAATGTCCACACACTATGTTAGTGATAACACAGTTCTTTATATAAAAAGGTTCAGAATATATACAAACCAAATAACACACTTTGTGCTCAGGCAATACTAAAATGATACATATGTACAATATCTATGTGGTACCACAGTTAGCTCTTGATTTCATAAAAATGCACAAACTACTGACAGTCTCAATGGCTTACAAAACAAATAGTAAAGTAAATCAACAACAGACATAGGAGGAAAACAAGTTGGGTTAGACAATTTGCATAATACTAGGTCCCTACTGCAAGACTCAGTTATGTGTGAGGATCCCCCCACCTGCGCAACCTTTAAATAAAGTGTATCAACAAACCCAGTCCATATATTGTTTAATATAGTCTTGGTTCCTTCTAAAAATGTTATACTACCCCAATGTACCTGATTTAGTAGAGTTCGACGTCGGGTCATTGATGGATCCTTCTTGAATGAACTCCCTTTAAGGTAGGAGCCTTGGATCATTGAGATTCCTTGAAGAAAAGGAGCACATTGTCATTGAGGCTGCAGCTTCGGTCCTTGCGGTGCTCATCGATAATCGGCCGTGGACGTCCTGCAAAGACAAGGCATGCAGTGCACCTCAATAATGAGAGTTAGTGGGTGAAAAGAGCCAATGAAGAATGAAGGCCCAGCAAGTGCATCGGGTCATCGCGGTTGGCGTTGGTGATCGAGACTCAACCACAGCTGGCTTTCAGATATTCGTCAGCGTCTTTGCGGACTTTGGGTGGTGGGAAACCCACCGGCGTATTCTCCTCTATTCGTTGGGACAAAGCGGTCAATGGTGATGAGCAAGGAAACCCTTGATTTCAAAGTGTTTTAGGCAATGGAGCATTGCAGCTCTGGTCGATGATGTTACAGCGTTTTCCGAACCTCATTCGATGGTGACAGTCGTCGACAGCCTCGACGTCCTGGCACTTCACTTCAGATTCCTCGGCGGTCCCCGTCTCCGGTCGGCAGCCTTTCGATGACTGACTTCCAGTGAGCCTTGGTGAAGGTTAGCTGATGCACAATGTTCCCTCATAACTCAGGAAGAGGTCTCCTAGCCAGTTCCTCTCTTGGATCAGTTCTTGGAGACACAACAGCTTTTGGATTGTGTCGAAGGAAAGTGGCAGCAAAGGCTGATTCTTCCAGCTGGGCTTCAAGGTTAAGCATCAAGCTTCTGATCGATTACAGTTAAGTGAGAGGTCCCCAGATATACTGTTCTGTCTCTCATTCACACTGCTGAGCCAGGCGCAGACAGCCACTAATTCAGAAGGGCATTCAGCAGGCAGGCAACCAATCAGGCTCACAGTGCATTCAGGCCATTATTATCCATCCAGACACTCACAACAAGGAATGTGGATTAGGACAAGCACCCAATCATTCCGCACTCCACACTCCATTCATACCAGTTTTGGGTAGGGTTGTCTCATTAATTGTGTCACACACTAGAAACCAGACACTCATAACATGAAATGTATATTGGTCACACACTCCATTCATCTAGGTCCCACCCGAGGGTGTACCCACAACATACAGTCAATGGGATGGCTCCAGCCAGTCTGAACTAGACGGACTAGACTTCCCCACAATACCATACATGGAATTTTCACCCATAAGTCAATCAGGGGAAGGGGCAGAGTCTGGTCTTCCCTGGACTTTGGGAAAACAAGGTAACAGGCAATAGAAAGCAAGAGGCCACAGGGGCCCTCTTTTCTCCTATCAGGAATCAACTGATTCCAATGGCAGGGCCTAGATATAGGAAAATGGAGGATATTCAGAGCACCTGTCAAATTCAGCATGGAGCTGCCACCAGCCAATAACCTACTCTGCGGGCCACACACAGGAGCCCAAAAACATACACTGGGGGTACAGGGTTGTACCCTCACCCATGGGTGACATAAGGGTATGCCAAGGGTCTGTTCACCATAACCCAAAAGAGTAAGAGCTGCACTGCCAGAAAGCAACACAAAACACACATGATAAAAGGAGTAAAGGACAAGGACATGGTCCTGCCAGTCACGAAGGAAAAAACTATGACAAAGCAAATTGGACATGACAAAGGAAAAGGACTATGATGAAAGAAGAGGACAAAGATGAACAAAAAGGAAAATGAAGCACAATGATTGTTATAAAGTCCTGTGATGAAGGGAAAGGACTGTGATAGATTTTAATGGAGAGAAAGGATTGTGATGAAGAAGAAGTGAGATGAAGAAGGCAGGCAATGAAGAACTGCAATGGCGGAGAAGGACTGGGATACAGGACTGTCAGGATTGAAGTATTGGCCTCTGCTGTTTTATTTATTTATTGGATATTTGTAAGGCTTCCATACATAAAATGGTGTTTCAAGGCACCACAAGACGCAAATGGCGAGAGGCAAGGAAGAAAGATGACAATAACATCCTACTAGGGCTTGTGACATTCCGATTGTGCAAGTGCAAAACAAGAGGTGCAAGGTAGAGGGGGTTAAGTTCTGGTATGTGATAGGGTGGGATGGAAAGTGCAGGGTGGAGAGGAGAGAGAGGGTGAAAGTTACAGGGGGGTTTAGGAGGTGGGAAAGGGCCACAGAGGCTAGGCAAGTGCTAAGGGGAGGCTAGTAGGGCAAGTGCCAGGGTTTGTATGGAGTGCGGGGGGTGAGGGTCCATCTGCTAAATGCAACGAGGGCTGGTGGACTGGGAGGGGGTGCCTGGAGCCCTCTAGAACTCAGAGGGAACCAGGCAGCCTGTCGCTGTGGCAGACGGGGTGTTAACAGGGGAGGGGGAGAGGGAAGGAAGAAGAGAAAAGGAGGGTCTTGTGGAGCTTCTGGAACTTAAGGAGTGCCGGCTCAAGCCTAAGAGGGACAGGGAGACCATTCCAGAAGGAGGCTCCTGCAGAGGAGAGACATCTACCCCCACTCTCTGCTTAGAGAAGCATCTGATCTGCAGAAAGTTGGAGCTAGAAGAGTGAAGAGCTCTAGGAGGGAGGCATTTAGGTAGATAGTGTTATATGTAGATGGGGCCCATGTCCCATAAAGCATGTGCCTGTGATTCCGTTATCGGCACATGCGTCCATACTTCTGGACCTTCTAATTTAGCGAGGTTCACAATGGAGTGCAACAGGCCTGGAAAGAACATCTGATGAACCCCATAAGGGGTAATGCAGGAAGGAAAAAAAACACATCCCTAACAAGCACAATGACAAAAAATATATTTATGAAGGAGAATGCACAAAATGAAAAAGGACTATGAAAGAAGAATGGCTGTAACTAAGGACTGTGATGAAGGACACATGAATTGATAAAGAGGGGATTTTATGAAGCAGAAAGATGTTTGAAGTAGAAAGACAAGGACTGTGAGAAAGGAGAAGGACTTTGATTAAGGACTCGTACGAAAGAAGCAAAGTGTGATGAAGGGCTATTACAAAGGAGAATTATGGCCTAGGTGTCGAATGAAGAAGGACTGTTGACACATGAGGACTATGGATAAGTATAAGAACTTTGATGAAAAACCTGTACTGTGAGGACAAACTGTTAGAAGGACTGTCAATAAGAAGGACTGTGATGAAGGAGAATGACTTATACAAATGAGTTTGACTATGACTAAAGAGAAGGTCTATGATGAATAAGGAAGACAACGATGAAGGAACAGCAATATGACAAAGCAGATTGAAATTTATGAACATCCTTATGATGGCAAAGAATGACTGCAATATACTCTGATTAAGGAGTAGAATTGTGAATAAGGAAAAAGACAGTGATAAAGAAGGACAGTAATGGAGACTTTGTATAAGGATTCTAATGTAGGAAAAGGATCACCACACAGAATCTGGGCTATTAAAAAAGATGAAGGCCTCTGATGAAGGAGGGTGATAAAGGAGAAAACTGTAATGAATGTTCTGGGGAAAGAAAATGACATTGAAGGAGAAGTTCTGAGATGAAGAAGGAATTTGAAGAATCAGTAGGCCTGTGATCGAGATAATAACTGTGACACTGTGATGAAGGACTGATGGAGGGGAAGGGTTGTGATGAAGGGCTGAAGATATGATATGATTTGATATTTTATTTATATCGCGCTCATACACAAGTGTTTGAGGGCGCGACCAGGCAAAGCGAGGGGAACAAGAACAAACAACGATCTTACTAGGCCCAGTGACATTAAGAGCATGCAGGTGCATGGGAAAGGGAAAAGGGGAAAGTGCATGGAAGGTAGAGAAGTGGAAAGTGCGGAGCAGAGGAGAGAACAGAATAAATAATAATAAGTGCAATAAATAAATAAATAATGGCGATAAACAGTGTTAGTGCAGCCAGCAAGTGGCAAAGTGCTAGGTTAGTCAGATAAGGTGTATCTGATAAGTGCAGAAGAAAAGTGGGACAAGGACTCTATGAAAGGTTAACATCTTTGTTGAACCCATTTAAAATGACACTGATTGCCATTAAGAGGAGCTGATGGATGTGAAGCACTATGATGGATGAGGAAGAAGTCCTGTGATGAAGTAGAAGGAATGAGAAGGGTTGTGATGAAGGAAAGGGATTATGATGGAGGACTCTGATGAAGGAGAAAAACGGTATGTAATGAAGACACAATAATTGTGATGAATGGGAAGGACTTTGATAAAGCAGAAAGTCTGTGAAAAAGGAGGACTGTGACAACAGATTGTGATGAGGGAGAAGTACTGTGATGAATCAATTAGATCAATGACTGTGAAGAATCAATTAGATGAAGGACAATGACTGTGAAGAGGCCTGTAAGAAGGAGAAGGACTCTGAAGGACAAGGGGGATGATGAGGGATAAGGACTATGAAGAAGGAGCATTGGGGTGAAGATTTAAAGATTGGGATGACAGAGAAGGAATGTGTTGAAGGACTGGTGATGGAGAAGGGCTGTGATGAAGGGCTATAAAGAAAAAGGGATGATGAAGGAGAGTGACTGTGATGGAAGTGACGATTTGTGAAGAAGGTCAGGAATGAAGCAAAGGGGCTGTGGTGGAGAATGACTATGATGAAGCAGACTAGAGTATGAGAAAGGTTTGTGATTCAGAAGGACAGTGACAAAGGGCTGGGAAAGGAGAAGGACTCTATGGAAGGCAATGATGACTCCTCAAAACTCTTTCTCTTCTCTCTGCTAAAGCAATATTTGTCTGAAAATGTTAGTGTTATTTACATGTAGCAATATCAAAAACAGTACAATAGCAGCAATACACAACACGGAGAATGAAGAGAAACAATTTACAAAGTATCCATACACCATGTTGTGAGCCCATATACAAAAGAACATTTTTGCAAAGTTGTCTTCACTAACGTTAAGCCAAAACGAATACGTTTGTGCAATTTGCTCTAATGTGCATCAGTATGCATAGTTGAAAGCCTGCATACGCTATTTACTACATGCTCCGTTTTATGCATCACCTATTTCAAGATTTCAATGGAACTTTCCCATGGTCATCTGTGCGTGGCAAAATTCTGGCGTGCATTTAGTGGTGCATTGAACTTGAAATAACACAACTAGCCGTGGCTGAGATAAGCTTAAGAGGAGCCTTTAAATGTGAAATGTAGAACACAGTATCTTTGCAGACTCTGCAAATATTAAACGAAATCAGCTATGCATACTTTAATCAGTAGAAATTGGCAACAAAACAGAAATCCTTGTCTCCAACAGAGCATTCAGAAATGTTTTTAAGTAAACAGAGCCAGATGCCAGAAAACTGCAGATTGAAGCACATTTAAATCAGTCAGCAAGTCACAAAAACACGATTTCCCCCCTCCACTTTAGTAAAAGGCATACATAAATTGGCATACTGTTATAAAATAGGAACTGAAAGGAAAATTAGGTAATGATAGAATGTGAAAGCTGAAGGTTAATAAAATCTGTATTTTATACAAGAAAAATAACTAGTTCGGAAATGCTGACCAGATGTCGGTGTTTGTGTTTCGATATCCTAGGAGATTACACTGTTTTGTTTTGATGGCTACATACGGCTGCAATGCATGTATGAAACATTGGTATAGAAATAAAAAAAAGTCACAGAATAAGTGATTTTCTTTGCCTTGACACAATGGCCCAATCCTAAATGTAACAGTACCAGTGGCCCTAATTGACAGCCAGGCTAAACGATTATGCCTCATTGAAAAAACGATCTTCTATCCACGTTTATAAGTCAGTAGAAAGAGGAGTTTCAAAGAATTGTCCTGGTGGACTTTCTGAAAACTATTTTACATCTATTGAGTGTGTGCTATTTGCAAATGGTCTATCCCATGTCCCTAACCTGTGCTACATTAAGTCACTTCTAGAAAGTTGCCTAGGGTGCTGCCAGGGGATCAATAGTGTATGTTCAAAGATAACTTCTGACCTCATCCTAACGTGTGGGTGCAAACATGTCCTTTTACCCAGGGAGGCATACATCCTGCGTAGTCCTCTTCGACAGTACCCTTTAGGAAGTAACCTTTTAATTTAGCTCATCAGTGTGTCATGTCCTTCAGATTCAGTTTCCATGTAGTTATTCCAGACTAGTTCAGGAGGAGCCCTCACTGCATGCCGAGGAGGACTCTTAGTAGTTATGGGCCAAATTGACATAGCTTTGAAAGGGAGTGCTAGACTTTGTGCCTGATTCATGGAAAAGTGTGCATTTCTCCCACAATTTCTGTGCGCCCAGAATGACACTGCGTGAACCCGCGCGAGCCTGCATGCAGAATAAAAAATGCATGCCCTGTGTAGTAACCGTATTCACAAGACGGCCCCAAAACGTCCCTGACACGCCCCCATGCAAAGCATAAGCAACCAGAACAGCTACCTTGGTATGGTCCCCGGGTACAAATACCTGCACCCTCTAAACAGTGCGCAAGGTCCCCCGCGAGCATGCCTGAATCTCGGGGACCCTGCCCAGGATTCTCCCTTAACTGCTGCTGGCACCCTGACAACATGCGTATGATACTTCGTAACTCGGGTAGAAATCAGAAAATCTGCGTGCGAACGAACACCTGTAAACTTCTTCTGCACTCCACTACACTGCGTATGCGCAGCCCAAAATTACACCGGAACCCTGGTTGCATGCACACACCCCTAAATCCAACATGCAATCTCTCCTTTGAGCTGTGGTTCCTATGCACAAGTGTCTTTACGTCTGCCTTCAGGTGGCATAGATATTGAGGGATTTGCATACCCATATCTCTGCCGAGAGGTTTGCAGGTGGTTCCATGAATACGTGTCATTTGGTGCAATTGTGGGCATGCAAGAAACTGCCTGCGGACAGTCTCAAGTAACACCCACTTTTTTGCATGTTCTTCCCCATTTTTAGTGTTTTGCCCACTCTGCACAAGCCATTCCCACGCTCTGCGTGGTGTCCTTCGCAAGGCTCTCAGCAGTTCAAAGGACATCCAAGCCTGCGCAAACTCCACGCAAATCCTGGAAAAGGCCAGCGGATTCAAGTCCATGAATCGACAAATGGGATTTTGCACGCAGTTTGGGTTACAAGTTCCCTATTTCCCACACACATAATTCCATGAATCGGGGCTTTTATGTAATTTTCTCATTTGTAAGAATTCATGACAGGTATGCACTGCTGAGGGCAGAAGGTAAGAACTTGGTGGATGTGGTTTTTGGTTGGATTCTGGAGGATGGACATATTATTTATATTGTAAAATACAGTGGTACTTCACAGTGAGCAAGACATTAATCTGCAATAGTTATCATGTATCATAGCAAAATGGAGGGTACTGTTGGATTCAGTACCAAGATATGGCAAGAAATGGAGCAACAGCTGAGCCCTATGATTGGAGACACCAGGATCTTCTCTAACGTTTTGCAAGATTTAAACACCGTTTTTTATGATATGGTATGATAGGATATTTATAGCAGGCTTAATACCCAGAGATTTCTAAGCACGGACCCAGTAGCAGTCTATCTCCACAGAAAAGTCTGCACTATAGGATCCAGTGTAGAGACATGGGAGCCGTGCAGGTTGTTCCCCTTAAAGAATTCTTGGTGCATCAAATGCGTCAAAGACAGTCAGTGGCAGTCTCTCTCCACTAATCATTCTGTGCACTAGAATGTGACAGGGGTTGTGTGAGGTGTGGCAAACGCTCCATTCAAAGACCATTTCGTACACAAAGAACGAGAAGGATCGAAAGCACAGTCAGTGGTAGTCACCCGCCAGAGAACTCGTACACTAGGAGTCAGCAGAATGCCACATTGTCATGGGAGTTGCAGTAGGCACTCCCTTCAAATATTGTATGGTGGGTGAAGATGGTCAATGGTGTAAATGGATTTCCCCAGCAGTCTCTCTCTCTATAGCAGATGCTGCACACTAGAAGCTGTGAAGAACTTCTGGAACAGTGGTGGTGCTCTCTTCAATGGCCACTTGGTGTGAAATGTGCTAAGGGCAGAAAGTACAGCAGTTGTCCTTCTCTGCAGAAAACCTTGAGCACTAGGACATGGTGGGGATCCAGAGAGCTGTCGGGTGCTCCCATCAAAGACTGCTTGTTGCATGAAGCACAGAAAGGGCGAGAAGTGTGTTCAGCGAGAGACCACAGAGAGACTGTGGTTGTTGATCCTTGTCTCTTTTTACCTGATTTATGTGATTTTGAGATAGGCAATATCAGTGAAGAGCCTCACTTGGTTCACTGTCATGAGTGCTCAGTTTCAATCCCTTATCCTCACACAATATCAATCACCAGGTGGGATACCAAGGTCTGTCAAGCTTGGAATAAATGTATATTCTCTATCTTCTGATTTGCCCAAAGTGCATTTATTTTTGCACTTTAACAATTTGTAATTCAGGATTTAACGTAACTTCTCTCAGCTGAAGATCTAATTACATTGACAAGTTTGTCAATTTTTTGGGTTCTGCTGCTTACAAAGTAGTGGCCTTTCGGTTATGCAGAGAAATGGGAATAAGTCCACCTGCCGCCCAAATCAGTGGTATTAGTAGAATAGTTGGATGCAAACCTGCTTTGGTGAATGATCAGATAATTTGAAATACAATGTAGACATTTTTAATCCAAATCAACAATTATAATTAAAATCCATCACAGAGTCTACATGTGTTTCTTGAATACATAAGTAATCAGGAGAGGACAGATACTTTTCTGTATCTCAGCATGGCTTGTTTAAACCGGTCTCCTTTTGGGTCAACTTATGTAATTTGCATTTGCCTTCTGACTTGCCAGAGCTCAGGTGACCTCTCTGATTTGGTTGCTTTATATCCTTGTTCTGACTTTAAAGATATAATAATGCTATATAGAAAGGATATACAATAATTGCATGAAGCATTTTTTATGAGGCAATTTGCTTTACCTGTATTGGAAAAAAGCACTGGCACTTGCACTTAGGGAAAGAAAGCATTGGCACTTGCGCTCTTAACGATTAGTATGTGTTCTATATGATATAAATGCCTATTAAAGTTCAAACGACACACAAGAATTCGATTGCCCTTTCTACTTGGAGTAAACGGGTTAAATGTATATTAATATGCCATTAAACAGAAAAACAATAAGAGTATATAAATTATTATACACAAAATAAAACATCCTTGTATTTTAATTCTCACGTTAAAAAAAATGAACACATGTTTGTTGACTCAGAACTAAAAAGCAGCATTGGATGTCAGGGCTTTGAACCTATGCCTTCTAAGCTTTGAATGGGACAATGGACAGCATCCTTGGCCCTACCTCATTGTGAGGGTCGTTGCTGCTCCAGCATAGATGTGTGAACAAATTCTTAAATGTCACACACTTTGGGACTGCTTGGATAGAGGGAACTAAAAAGCAGTGTTTTGCCTACAGTATGTATGTCTTTGTTCAATGTGTCAACTGACAAAAGCAACAGAATACAGTGAAATAAAATACATGTACATTTCGAAAAGCATTGTTGGAGGTAATATTTGACCTAGCTCTACTAAATGCTCCTCATTCAGACTTGATCTTAAAAGGAACTTTACAACCATAGAAAACCAGGTCTAAATATTTGCCAGTTAGAAGACTTAGGAGAATGGCACAAAGCTGAGGAGAGAGCCAGAGAGAGAGAGAGAGAGAGACTGGGGCGAAGTGATAAACAGACCCCTGGAAAGAGGTTTGACAGTAGAGATTTGCATTTATCAAGAAAATACTTGTTTTTGGCGTTGCTAAAAGATGGTGTGCCGCGTGAAGTTATTGATCGAATTGAAACTCGCAAAATGTATCAGCTGTATACGAAGTGAGGGCTTGATTGGAAAGAGCAGTATAAACAAGCGAAAAGGCAGGATGTGAACAAGCAAAGTGGGGCTAATTCCCCTTCTGCACTGCCTGAGGAGGAGATGAATGACGGCTCCATGGGGATGCCTTCACCATATCAGCTGACTTATGCTGATTTACGAAAGGTTGTGAGTGTGATGTTGGAGACAGAGTCCAAATACATGCATTCCAAATATGAACAGGATTGTGGTCACACTCTGGTAGCGTCTGCCTGGATTAAGGTAGACAGATGGCCTCATGTGAATGTGAAATTATTTCTGGCAATCCGGAAATATGCAAGAGTTTTGAGCTTTGATTGATACCGGGGAGGAGGCCTCATTAATTCATGGGAATCTTTCAAGATTTAATGGCAGACATTTTACCATTACGGGATTAGGAGGGAAAGAGACCACTGCGGTCCAAGCGATAGTTTACATAAAAATTGGTAATTTAAAACAGAATAAATACCAGGTGTTGATTGTTCCCTTCCCTGAATATAGTATTGGCTTTGACATTCTGGAGGGATTGACTTCAGGATTAGGAGATAAGACGTATCCGTTCAGGGTGAGTGCATTGATGTGTACCCCCGTGACTGTGGGACAATTGAAGATGCCCCCATGCATGTTCCTTTGGCCACAAAACAGGAGTCTATGAAACAGTCTGGGGGGCAGAAGGGGATCTCTTAGATCATCAAGGGATATGTAGAAGAAGGCGTGCTACGTCCTGTAACCAAGGTGTGGAACAATCCGATCTGGCCGGTTTAAAACCAGACATAAGCTATAGGATGACTGTGGATTACCGTAAATTAAACAAGTACACTACTCCATTAATACCCGCAGTCCCAGATGCTGTTACCTTGATTGAGAATGTGCAAAAGTTTGAGAGAACTTTGTATGTGGTGATAGATTTGGCAAATGCATTCTTCACTGTGCAGATTGCAGAAGAGTGTCAGGAGCAGTTTGAATTTTCCTGGAATGGGAGGCAGTATACGTTTCATCGTTTTCCCATGGGGTATGTGCATAGTCCAACCATTTGTCACTGGCTTGTTGTGGAACATTTGAGTAAGACCCCGTGCAAACCTGATGTACAGATTTTGCACCACATTGATGACATTCTGATACAGGGAATGAGCACAGTGTGTGGACATACCTAGACACCACTATTGAGGGTTTGAGAAAAGAAGCATGGGAAATCAATGAGACAAAAATCCAAGGTCCAGCAGAGACCATGATTTTTCTGGGAATTCAGTGGCATAATGGCCAACGTGAAATGTTGGCCAAAGCACAAACAAAATGTTCTTAATTCACTACACCCGTGAATAAGAAACAAGCTCAACAGTTCATAGGGTTCTTTGGGTTCTGGAGAAAGCATGTACCACATTTGGGGCAGATTTTAGCACCTTTTTACAAAGTGACACAAAAAAAATCTGACTTTGAATTGAGGGTTGAGCAAGAGAAAGCATTTCAGCTAGCGAAAGATACCATCCAGAGAATACTTGATTTATGGCCGTTAAGGGCAGGTGAAGTGGAATTAAACGTGTCCGTTCATGTAAATTATGCCATTTGGAGTTTGTGGCAGAAACAGGACAGGAAGCGTGATCTTTTGGTTTTTTGAAGTCATAAATTAACCTGAAGCTGGTAACATATACACTCCATTTGAGAAGCAGTTGTTGTCATGCTATTGAGCTCTTGTGGAAACAGAGCAAAGGACAGTGGGTCATGATGTATTAATCCGACCAGAAATTCCGATCATGCAATGGGTACTGAGCTCTCCTAAAAAACATCTAATAGGACATGCTCAGGACGCTACTATCATTAAGTGGAAATGGTACATACAAGATCTTGCCAAAACAGGGAAGGGTGGAATTGCAAAATTACATGAGCAAGTTGCTGGTCTCCCGCTGGTTGATTTGGAACCAAAGGAGGGGACTGAAATTTGTGAGTCTGCTGTAAAATGGGGGGTTCCGTATGGGGAGCTAACTGGTGAACAAACTGAAAATACCTGGTTCACCGATGGTTCAGCTAAATATGTGGGGACTGAGAGACACTGGAAGGTGGTGTCATATAATCAAAAACAAAGAAAATGTTGACAACGTCAGATAAAGGCAAAAGTTGTCAATTTGCAGAGCTGTAAGAAACGCCTGGTTGTTGTTACATATACACCGACTCTTGGTCTGTCGTGATTGGAGTATCTGTTTGGATGCCGAAAATTCATGCAAAAGAATTGTGCAGAAAATAATTCTGCGCAAGAGATATTGCTGAAATGTTGATGCATAGTGAGGTGACCGTGTATCATGTGGATGCACATTGTGCAACAGACTTGGTTAATTTGGAAGGGATTGCTAAGTGGGAACACCAGAAAAGTGAGCATCTTGGAGAAAAGGCTACTATCAGATGGGCACAAGATTGAGGAAATAGCATTCCTTTAGAAATCGTGCAAAAATGTGATTTTACAATGTCCAGTGTGCCAACAACAAAAACAGAGATCTATTCCACATGTAATTGAAGGCAACTAAAAATAAATATAAATAAAAATACCTGGATACATTTGGCAAATCGATTACATCCGTCCAATGCCAGTTAGCAGAGGATATCAATATGCAGGTACAATTGTGGACAACTATTTAGGATTCCTGATGGTGTTACCATGCAAAAGAGCCACACAATTGAATACAATTAAATTATGGGATCATGTGGCCATCTATAATGTGGTACTGCTACAAATTCAAAGTGACAATGGGTCTCATTTGAAAGGAAAACTGATTCAAAACTATTGTCAGGCAAAGGGTGTCAAATGGATTTTCCATGTTCCTTATCACTTTGAGGCTTCAGGATTGATTGGAAGAATGAATGGTGTGTTGAAAGAACAGTTGCAAAAGACTGGTGATGGTAACCTGAAAGGGTGGCATGAACACTTCCTAGAAGCAGTGCAAGTTTTGAATAACCAACCCATTGCTAACAGTGAACCCCCTTGATGTGCATGTTAATGCCAGCCTTACAAATTAAGCCAAATAGGGCATTTGAAACATTGATGTATTGGGAAATATCACCTCGAGCTTTAGCTCCTTATCGAACAATAACAGAGTCTGCAGGTGTGGATTTACATGCTAGGGAGGAGATTAGACTTGAACCCAGAGGAATCAATGTTATTGATACAGGGATTGGAGTACACATTCTATCAGAACATATGGGATTGATTGCCTCTAGAACTGGGATGGCATTAAAAGAAATCCAGTTACTGGGAGGAATGGTTGATGCAGACAACCAAGGTGAAATAAAGGTGATCCTAATCAATAGTGGGTAGAAAATGCTGCCCATATCATAAGGGTGATAGAGTGGCACAGCTAATTATCCTACCTGTGAAATTATCTATGGAGAGCCACCCACTGTAGTAACTACAGGTGGGGATAAAGGTGTTGGCTCATTAGACAGAATGGTTCCCAGAGTAAAAGTTAGGGTTGAGAAACCTAGTTTCCAACAGAATAGATCGCTCCAGGGGAAGATCAAGCTTTTCTAGTAATGGAACCAGGAAAGAGGAAATGGAGTCATGTTCCTGCTGACACATCTTATTTATTAGTTTTTTTCTCAGACCCTATGTGTGATGTTGGCGCTTGTGGATTTGTGTGGAGTCCATTTGGGAGGTTCCAGGGAGATGCAAAAAGGTGTGGCGAATATCCCCATCCTACAACTGGATTTGATGGTCTGGGTGATGATTAGCGGCTTTGATGTTACTGCATTGCCTGATCAACTGCATTGTACTATGGCTTCTTGAAAAAACATTGTGGTCATGTGTGTGATGTTTTGCCCCCTTCCACGACTTCCATGTCCTTTATGTGGCATGGCTTGTTAAAAACGTGTGGGTTTTTCTAGCCCGTCGAGTATTGAACATCTCACACTTTTGTCTAGCTGATATTCATGATGCTGCAAACTTGATTTCTACATGATCCTACGCTGGCCTATTTGCTACGACATGTTTTTGGGAGTATGGCATAATGATTCTATAGATGAAGAATCTTATGTGCAAAATTCTTTTTCTGTCTATCAGTACTGCAAGTTTTGTGTGGACACTGATCACAAATGGAGGAATATGACACGTACGGTCACGTAAGAAATTACTCCTGCTGCTCTTTGCTATTTCATGACTTGTGATCCTCAGCGCATTGGCAAATGTCAACAATTGGACTTGACTAGTGATCAAGCTGTAACTGATTTTGAGAAATGTTTGTGTACACAGTATATGGCTGTGTGTACTGATGTGTCTAATGCTAGGTTCTGTAATTTTACTGTCATAGCTGCCAGCCATCTTCGACATGATAAGCTTCCGATGGGTTGGTTGTTTTCCTGTGGTAACTTTACCTACACCTACATTCCTGCTAACATTTCTGGTGGCTCTTGTGCTTTGACACAACTTAGTTTGTTGATGTTTCCCTTACAGCCTACTATTCGACTTTTGACACATTCTGTTCATCATTTTGGCCTGTCTCCTGATTGTGATTTTAATGTGCATTTATTGTCTGAACCTGAGGTTTTGGCTCTTGCATTTTACTTGGTGTGTGTTTGGGGTTTAGCGGCATGGACATATAAATCCCTGATTAGATTGGCCTGTGTGTGGTTAAGGGGTTCAATGAAACTTCTCAAGCTTTGACCAAACTGTTGCTAGACAGCAGACATTTTTGAAAGGCTATTGTGCAATACAGAGCTGCTATAGTTTTTTAGTTTTTAAAGCACAATTTAGGTTGCAATGCCGTAGAAGGGATGTGTTGTTTTGATCTGGATGACCATTCCCATTCTATAGAGAGGCATATTAGTTTAAATTACCTGATTTCCCAAGTCACTCAAGATAAGGGCGGGAGCTGGTGGGATCAACTGTTTTCTTGCATTCCTGAGGCGTTGAGATATGTTTTTATTTGTGTTTTTGCAGTTATTTTTGTTTTAATTGTTTGTTGTTATTGTATTTCCTGTATTCCTAATTTAGTAAAGATGTTCCACCAGTTTCAGAAACCTTCTTTTGTTTCATTGGGATATGATAATTGATTGTCCAAAGGGTGAAGTGTAATGCATGTGTGAAAATGAGCTAAAACATGGTCCTGGTGCACGGCCATTTTGGACATTCACTTCTTAACCGCAATGAAAGTCTATGTTTCTCTGAGCTCAGATAGAAGGCAAACATGAGTTCAGCAACAGTTGCAATATTATATTATGAAGCAGATGAGCTTACTACGAAGGATAGTTGTTGTATTGTTCACTTGAGGACAAGCCAAGAGGGGAGTCAGAGGTGTGCAGGTGCATTGATAAGGGGTGCTGGGAACGAGCGTGCCAGAGATGAGCTGGTTTTTTCCACTAATGTCTGGATTTTTCGACTCTTTGCTTCCCATGCTTGCTGTCTGTCCTTCGGCCGGGACAGTTTTCCACTCATGAGGGGCAGGATTTATACCCCTTAAGAAGAGAGATATCCTGATGAGGAGACAGAGAATTGGAAACCAGAGTGATGAAATCTCGCTGAGAGGGAGGACGTTCCGCTCCAGTCCCCGTTAGTACGGGTAATCTCTCTGCCTATCTCTCTCAGGACTGGTTAGTGTTGTGTTGGCTGAGATGAAGTTGTCTCCTGCAACTACACTAATGGTGATGTATAGCCTTTGTAGCTATCCTTGTTCATGTGCTTATTTGTAACCAATTCCATGTATCCCATAGTTATCGGTGTGCTTATGGAATATGAATAAAGGGGCATGTAATGAGCCCATTATATTTCAACCCTTGGTCTAAGTGTGTTTATTGCCTTCCTGTGTCCAAGAACTTTTGGTCTGTTTGATAGGTTGAGTACTTCTGAGATTATCACATGTGTCCGAAAAGCAAAACAGATGCACAGGAAGAGAGGGTAATGGTGTTTACTTTGTTGGGTGCAGTGAAGATGTCTGTAGCTATGGATATGGAGAAGCTTAGTGTGTGGATGGTGGGAGATTCTTGGATGCATTCATTGAAGGGTTACACTGAATCTGTGGAAGTTTCGTGGTATGCAGTTTGTGAGTTAAACTGGGTGACCTTATTGCCATTCTATAAGAATATGCTATAAAAGTATGACTCGCTTTAAATGTCCGGATATTATTGTTGTGCATTGTGGAGGCAACAATTTGGGCTATGTAAGTAGTGTATCTTTGCAGCTTGATATCAAGAATATGTTTTGAAGCCTAATGGAACTGTTTCCAGCTGTGATTTTTGTTTTCTCAAATCAATCCAAGGCAAATATGGAGATGTCCACATTTGTTTTCTCCAAAAAATAAAGAAGCTAGGCACCTTGTCAATAATGGTGTATGTGTTTTTTTATATGGTTTAAGGGTGGCATCTTTTGAGAATGAAAATGTGAAGTCTGATGGTGTAAATACTTTTTGGAGCAGTGGAATGCATTTAACTGATATTGGCAATCAGATTTTTCTTTAGAATGTTAAAATGCATTGAAACATTTCATGTGAACAAGTTAAAAGGGAAGATGTGGAGTGTATACTAAAGCATGTCTTGGTAGGTGTAGAACATGACAATGAGAAGAAGAAAAAATTGGAAACCCAAAAAATAAAAAGGCTCTTTAAAGAGCCACCATTGTAAAATCAATGCGTTAAATTGAGTTTAGGTAGTTCGCAAACTATATGTTCATGTTGGGCATTTTAAGGATGCTAGGCATTGAAAGGGGACTACTGGTTTTGTGGGTGTGGTGTACAGGATGACTGGGCAGAAAGAGTTATGTTGGTTCTATGCAGTGACAATGGCTATGGCTTTGAGGAAGCACAGTGTCTGGTTGGTGGTCGATTCTTGGGTCCATTGCGTTAAGGTGTACTGTAAGCAGTGTGGATTACATGGGACTCTAGGATTTCAAAAATGTGAAGTTTCTTGGATTGGAGTTTGAGGAATAAAGTGAGTGGAATTGCTTCTGTTTTGTGAGAGTGTGGTTACTTTGAACCATCTGCACATCATTGTAGTTCACTGTGGTGGCAATAGTTTGGGCTATGTAATTGGAATGTAATTACAGTTTGTAATGAAGGTTACATTTCATAGTGGATGGAACTGTTTCCACATTTGAAGATTATTTCCCTTGTATAGCTAAAACACAAATGTGTTCAAATGTATTTTGTCCATAAATTGAGAAAGCAAAGCACAATGTAAGCAAAGCTGTATGTGCTTTTTTGCACAATGGTGGAAGGACATCTTTTCAGAGTGAACATATCAAGTTTCATATTGTCAAAATGACATGAAGAGAGGGAGTGCATTTGACTGATGTTGGCAATCAGATTTCTCTTGAAAATATTCAAAATGCATTGAAATAGTTTCTGTGAACACATAAAATATGGATTGTAGTATTTTTTGAAAATTAAAAGCATTTTTTGTGAAAGTTAGAAAAAATAATGAAGTTTAGTAAAACATTTGCTACTTAAGTAAGTATATAACTTAAGTATATACAAACAAATAATCTCAAAAATATATAGAAGTCAGAAGGTAAAAATAAAAGTTTATTTTAAGAGCCACCATTTATTAATGAAAAACAGCTAATTGATTTTAATTCCCTTGCCCACACCTGGAATTTTTTAGGTGTCTGCACACTATAATAGTGTCTGTGGACCTGAAGCCCTTACAGGCTGGAAAAGGTCCTCTGAGTTTTTTTTATTTCTATATTTTAACTTTGAAAGGTGGTTCCAAAAGGCACCTTTTTTGTCTTACTGGCTTTTATGTTTTTTGGGGGATTTAGTTTTTTTTCTTGGAGAGGTGAGGAGGTAAAGTGGGGGAGGGAAGGGAGGGTAGGGAGTGAAGGGTTAGCAACCATAGATAGGGAGGGGCAGATGGACAGGGAAAGATGTTGGGTGGACCTTAAATATAAGGTAGGGGGCAGTGTTTCTCATGTTCCTTGACTGCAACTTTGAACACACTTTGAAACTGCTCCCCCCTGAAGAGCGGTGTGCCATTGTATATGTAGAGAACTGTGACCCTTGAAAGGTAAGGATCGACAGCCTCCTGTATGGCATGCGAAAGAGAAGGCGGGATCCACTGCTCCACAGGAGTACCTTGTGTGGTGGCAGAAGTGGTTGAGGATGATGGGGTAAAGGAAGTTAACTGCTTCTCCATGATAAAGGATTAGACTTTCTCAGAGCACCCGAGTGGTTGGATTTGGTGTGGTGGCACATGTAAGTGGTGCTGAAGGAGTAATGCTTAGGTTGTTAGGGAGTAAGTCTGATCCCACACTGAATGCATTTCACCTGGGCAGCCTTTGCCTTTGGTAATCCCCCAATGGTGGTAAAAGAAAACACCACATCCATGACTCTCCGGGTGCTGGAGGTAGGCACTTCTTCTACCTAAGCTTAATATTAATTGTTATCCTCATCCACATCACTGCACCTGTGCCCTGTCCAGGCCTTTCACTTGATGGTTGTGGTGGTGGCAGTGGCCCCTGGGAAGGAGGGATGGGCATGAGATATGCCATTGTTAAACTTCTGGATGTCTGGTGGAAGTAGCTCTCCTGGAAGATTCTGTCTGCTGGTGTTCCAGATCATAAATTACCAAAAGTAGTGGGTTGGTTTAGAGGAACTGTCAGTGGACTACCAAGCCAAAAATAGGCCTTGGACATTTGTAAGAAGTTGACAGATCAGGTAATAATGGCTCTAGGAGCTCTGGAAGGGTAAACTTTGAAATGGAAATATTGCAGAGCTGCTGAAAATGCATTTTCAAACTGTCTGCAGTGATGGACTTTGTCTGCAGACACTCCATCAGGCTGCATGGGCACCAAAACATGATGACATATGGGGATATGTATGGCGGCGGGTGTTCGCGGACTATGTTGAGTGGAAGACACTGGGTGCATGCACATGAATGTCCAAAAATGGGTGTGCCATCTGTGGAATAATTAAAATTGCATTATGTGAGACCGGACATGTGCGGACACGGCACAATGTGTGCAGAAACTCTATTTCATAAACAGACCCCTCAATAGTCATGTAGTCCGTGGACTATTATTTGGGGGTTAAACATTTTTTTTTTAAAGGAACATATCACAGAATAATATAGAATATATTTGTAGTATAAAAAATACATTTATTTTTCAATGGGATGTAGTATCATAACGAGAAACATAAATGTGAGGATTTGAAATGTATATAAAGTGATGATCGAATGAGGGAGGGATGTTTATATAATGAATGTTAATAATATTATTGGTTAAGTTGCTGAACTTATAGAAAGAGTACCTTTTGAGCAGCTTATATCTTTCGAGCCGTTCAAAAATGGTCACCACACTATGTAGACAGTGGCACACTCATTAGATGTTTGAAAATGTGAGGTGTGTCCTACTTTTTGAAACGTTGGCCATATTGGATGGGTGGATCATGGCCTTTGTGCACAGAAAGTGCAGTGAGGAAATGTTTTGTCATCAGTGATGTCATCTTTGATGTCCTGGGTGTTAGTGTTAGCAGTGTTAGCAGTGTTGGCAGTGCACAGTGGTGGTTCTTGGGGGTTTCGATTTTACTTGTAACCATAACGTCCCTTTAACAAAGTTTTTTCACTGAATAAAGATATATATTAGAGAACAAATAGCTAATCTATGAAAATCAATATGAATCTGAGCTATGTAGAATCCAGATAATAAATTGTTGAATGCTTGTTCTCAGTTAGAGAAATAATTGAGCTCAAATTAACTTTTGTTTGAGTTCCGTAAAATGTAAGGGTGACACAAACTGTGCTCAACAGCCTAACAAAGGCATACAAGGGTTTATTAATTCAATGGAAGCCAGAAATAAAAAACACATTGTTGGTATTTCACATTCCTGATTACCCAGGTCATGTTCCCAAACATTCCTGTTTTTGGTTTACCAGTTCAATAAATAACAGAAGTGGGTTGAAAAAACAAAACACATATGCCCTCATTACAACCCAGGCGTTAAGGGGTTAACGGCGCCGTAAAAGGTGGCGGCGCCGTTAAACACTTAACGCCTGATTACGAGGTCCCTTTGCGGGTTGGAGACTTTAACGCCGCAAAGGGACCTTGGTGCTAAGTACGGTGCCGCAATTTGCGGCACCGTACTTAGCGCCTTCCCCATTTCCATTGAGCCCTATGGGGAAAAAATGGGAATGGGGAAGGGCCATGGCGGCATGGGGAATTACCGCCCCGCCAACCTCGGAATGGGGCGGTAATTCCCATTCCGCCATGGCGGAGTCGGTAAGTTACCGGCATGGACCATGGTGCTATTAGCACCATGGTCCAACGCCAGGGTCGTAATGAGGGCCATTGACATTTTGGAAAAGCAAAGCCAACCAGTGCTCAGATTGTTCATAAGGAACTATTAGGGACGGGTCACATGAAGTGCACTTTTACTGTGGAATTGGCACATATTTCTGTGTATGGATTATCACCATTCTGTGTCAAATAAAATGTTTGCCCGTAACATTTTTTATCCTTATCCAGCGTTCATTTTGTACTACAAGTGCTCCTGATTTGCCGATGATTACAGGATTGTTAGCGGAAAGTGGCGTTTGTTTTATCATTGTACAAACAGTGTAATTATAACAAAAAAAGGACGCTGTTGGCACCACAGATTTAGTCCTGCCGCCGTACCATCGGCCTGTACTCCTTTTCGTTCATCTTCGTTTCTCTTTTCTTTGCATCACCGTTTATTTCTACCTTTCTTTCCATTGCCCTTAGACTTTATGTTCCTTCATCGACATACTTGTCTTCCATTCTTCTCTGCTTCTTCAATGTTTCTTTCTTCTTCTTCTTTGACATGGCAGAAGAGAGTGAAGATTGACTTAAAGGAAAGCAAACACTGCCAAAGTCTCTGTGTCAGAGGACAGCACTGAAGTGTAATTTCCTCTACCGAATGTGTGCCAGTAGTTTGGTGAATGTAGCCTTATGTATTTCTAATATGAAATAGCCACAGCAAAAATAAATATATATGTTAAAAATAAGTCCATTGAATAATACATACTATGTGATATTGTGCAAAATTGGAACCTGCTCTAATTTACTACCAAACAAAAAACTAGCACCATCAAGAATAGCTTGTGTGATATGGACTATGTTTTCTTTCACTTGTCTATGTTATGTCAATATAATTATAACTACTAAAAAGAAGGCCATGTCAGAAGTATCCATATGAAATCGGTGCAGTTTCAAGACATGATACCGAAAGCATGTCAAGTGAGGAATAGTGTATGACCAGCCATTTTGAAAGCATGTTTATTGTGCCTGCTGCATATCTCCAGTATCACCTGAAAAGCAGCAACAATTTATCAGGAACTGGCCCCTGCATGAAAGTACATGGATCAGGAAATGTATTGGTCTTTGAGAGCATCTTAATGTGCAAGAAACAGATAGAAATACAGAACATTTACGAAAGTCTGTAAACAGCTCACGAAAAATCAGGAAGAGGCAGTGGCCCTCATTACGACTCTGGCGGAAAGGGGTTTACGCCGACGTAAACCATGGCGCCCCTTTCCGCCTGAGTACGAGTTCCCTTAGCGCCATGGTGATTTTAACGCCTGCTTTTAGCAGGCGTTAAAATCCATGGCGCTAAAGGACCTTGTTGTTAATTACGCCACCGTAATTTACGGTGGCGTAATTAACGCCTTCCCCACTCCCATTATACCCTATGGGGCAAAAATGGGAATGGGGAAGGGTAAATGGGGATTGGGGACTTACCGCCCCGCCAAGGTCGGAATGGGGCGGTAAGTCCGCCAACCACCATGGCGGAGTTGGCAGCTTAGCGCCATGGACCATGGTGCAAATAGCACCATGGTTCTCCGCCAAGGTCGTAATGAGGGCCAGTGTGAGTTACTGTGCCCATTTAAACTTGCATGCAAAACATCACCTTCTGCACATGTTTGCCATTTACAAAAGGTGGGGACATGGAGAGTGTCAAACAACTGAGAAATATTCTTTATATTTCACATACCAATTTGTTTTGGCAAAAGTGATGCTGCCTCAAAATGGTGCATTTACGGGTGGCATTTACAATGGATTACTATGAACTCAGCTTGCATTTATCAGGTGGAAAAGTGAAGCAGACTTCAGAGGAATGAATCAGTTTTCTTCCTGAATGAAAATACATAATGGCAGGAAGCCGTGGTTCAATTTGATGATGGATCAGGAATGCACAATGCAAATGTATAACGCCTTCCGTACACAAAACCAATCTCCAAATATCATGACAACTCCTGTATCATAAAAGCAAAGTGTAAAGAGTTTAAACTTTTTTTTGCACTTTTCTTTTCTGAGGGTTTACAAACATGAATCGCCAAGACTTGATCACTTCTAGTGTCTTGTGATGCATGAGGCTAAACTGTTGCATCGGCAGTCACCTGCGCACTGTAAACAGACCGTGAAAGAAAATGAAAGGCTAAGTAGAAAGAGAATACCAAAACTCAGCCAATTTACAGGCCGATTCATGGAATTAATGTGCGCTGAAAATTCCCGCGCAAGCGTGTGAAACCGTGCGAATCGCAGTGCAAGTGCGTAAATTGCAGTGCAAGTGCGAAAATCGCAGCGAAACCCGTGCACATCGATTCATGGAAGTCCGTGCGCGAGTCAAATCTGGGATGTGAGCTGAAAATCTGCGTGGCGCACGCCAGCACAAAGGTCATCTAACGGCGTGCGCTACGGTCACAGCGAAAGCACACATAGCGCAGCGCACATAACAAAAGTAGGCGTAACACGGGGCGTGACACGCGGAATGGGGAACAACACGTGAAAATGTGGGCGTCACAGGGGAAGTACAGGAGGCAAATGCGCGGAACGCCTACACGCTCACCTACAACACGTATTCATGGAATCGAATAGGGCAAACCAGCGCATGGGCAAAGATGCGCACAGGCCTAAACACGTCCGCCACACGAAGGCAGGCGGTAGCGTCCCTGCGCATGAAAAAAATGTGCGCCAAAATGTGCGCTAACAAAAAGCACGTATATACAGCTCTGATGAATGTCCCATACTGTGGCCCTCTAGGACAAATGACGTGCAAAGGGGTATGCGACAAACACGGACACCCGCTGTGTCAAAAATAGCATGTGCGTGTATTTCGGGGGTGCACGGGAAGTTTCACACGCGATTCGCCTTGGGCCAGCGGGGTACGTGTAAATCTGGGGTTCGCGGGAAGTTTCACACGCGATATGCCCTGTGCGAGTGGGGTGAGTGTATTTCTGGGGTTTGCGTGAAGTTTCACATGCGATTGGCCTGGGTACGTGTAAATCTGGGGTTCGCGGGAAGTTTCACACGCGATTGGCCTGGGTACGTGTAAATCTGGGGTTTGCGGGAAGTTTCACACGCGATAGGCCCTGTGCGAGTGGGGTGCGTGTATTCCAGGGGTTCGCGTGAAGTTTCACACGCGATTGGCCTGGGTACATGTATATCTGGGGTTCGCGGGAAGTCTCACACGCAATTTAAGTAGGGTATGTGTATTTCGGGGGTGCCGTGGAGTCCTACATATCAATTGGCAGTGTGGCTCCTCCCAGGTGTTCGCTCTACACCCTCCACAGCCCCTGCAGGCAGCCCACACCACAGGGGACTACCCTGCACCCCTGGTCATGTCCCGGAGGCAGCCCATCCACCATGGGCATGCCCCCAGGCAAGCCACATGTCAGCTTGCACTACTGATAACCAACGCATGACCCTCTACGCCCCCAGCACTGAGGGGCACCTGCCAGCAGGCCCCCACTCATGTCCCCCAGAACCCCCACCCCCCAGCACTGAGGGGCACCTGCCAGCAGGCCCCCACTCATGTCCCACTCATGTCCCCTTGCACCCCCACCCCCAGCAGTGCAGGGCACCTGCCAGCAGGCCCCAACTCATGTCCCACTCATGTCCCCTTGCACCCCCACCCCCCAGCAGTGAGGGGCACCTGCCAGCAGGCCCCCACTCATGTCCCCCAGCACCCCCACCCCCTAGCAGTGCAGGGCACCTGCCAGCAGGCCCCCACTCATGTCCCACTCATGTCCCCTTGCACCCCCACCCCCCAGCAGTGCAGGGCACCTGCCAGCAGGCCCCCACTCATGTCCCGCAGCACCCCCACCCCCCAGCAGTGAGGGGGACCTGCCAGCAGGCCCCCACTCTTGTCCCCCAGCACCCCCACCCCACCAGCAGTGCAGGGCACCTGCCAGCAGGCCTCCACTCATGTCTCACTCATGTCCCCTTGCACCCCCACCCCCAGCAGTGCAGGGCACCTGCCAGCAGGCTCCCACTCATGTCCCCCAGCACCCCCACCCCACCAGCAGTGAGGGGCACCTGCCAGCAGGCTCCCACTCATGTCCCCCAGCACCCCCACCCCCCAGCAGTGAAATGGCTATCTCATGACACAAACCAAAAGTCAACTATGTACATCAACACACATCCGCCACACGAAGGCAGGATGTAGCCTCCCTGCGCATTAAAAAAATGTGCGCTAACAAAAAGCACGTATATACAGCTCTGATGAATGTCCCATACTGTGGCCCTCTAGGACAAATGACGTGCAAAGGGGTACGCAACAAACATGGACACTCGCTGTGTCAAAAATAGCGTGTGCGTGTATTTTGGGGGTGCACAGGAAGTTTTCACATGCGATTGGGCCTGGGCGAGCGGGGTACATGTATTTCAGGGGCTCGCGGGAAGATTTACACGCGATTGGGCCTGGGCGGAAGGGGTACGTGTATTACTGAGGTGGGCGGGGAAGTACAGGAGGCAAGTGCGCGGAACGGCCACACGCTCGCCTACAACACGTATTAATGGAATCGAACGGGGCTAAGGCATGCGCCAAAAAAGACGCGCCAATCCGGAAAGACGTATGCCAGCAGGAAGCAGGCGTACGTCGACCCGCGCAGCATAAAAGTGCGCGCAAACAACAAACAAGCTCAGACGCCAGGATGAATATACCGTTCCTAGCAGCAGTGGCCGTGGGATACCGCAGGAGGAGGAGGAGGATAGTCAGGGCCAAAATTTTTAAACCCAGAACAAGCCTTTTTGGGATGCCTGATGACCAGGTGTATGGGAGGTACACGTTTCCACCTCACATAATACTCGACCTGGTCAGTGAGTGGGAGGATGACCTCACATCACCCACTCTGTGCTCCCAAGCACTCAGCCCCCTGGAGAAGGTCCTTAATGTACAGCCACTGGATCATTTCAGCGGACAGGTGCCATAGTGGGGGGGGGGTGTCACAGGCCACGCAGTCACGCTGTCTACACCAGGTCTTGGCCATCATCACTGCACGCCCCTCAGTCCGCAGGCACAAATACCTGCCCAGAACACCTGCAGAAAGGCAGGCTGCCGTCCAGGATTTCTACGGGGTGGCACAATTTCCCAAAGTGCTAGGTGCCATTGATTGCACCCATGTGGCTCTACGTCCCCCCCTCATGGCATCTGAGCACATCTATAGAAACCGCAAGCACTGGCATTCCATCAACGTGCAGGTAGTATGTGATGCCAAGGGAATCATCACCTCAGTGTATGCCAACTATCCAGGTTCCACCCACGACAGTTTCATCTACAGAATGTCAACCCTAAACTGGGACCTAGAAACTGGGCGGCATGGCGATACATGGCTGCTTGGTGACTATAAATGCCACAGCACATGCGTGCATGTCATGTCAGATACTGAGCAATGTCACAACCCCACTAATGATACCCATCACTACCTCCCCAGGGGAGAGTGCCTATCCTCAGAGCACCCACATGATGATGCCAATTTGGAACCCCACCACACCACCCAAGGTAAGATACAACACAGCCCACATTCAACCCGGGGCATAGTGGAGCGCACATTCGGAGTGCTCAAGTCACACTTTCGCTCCCTTGAACGTTCTGGCGGGCAGCTGTTATACGCTCCCCCAGTGGTGTGCAGGATCATAGTGGCAGCATGTGTCCTGCACAATGTTGCAACACGCCGGGGCCTGCCCGTGGACATGGTGGTGCCCCCACATCCCCAACCACAAGCCCACCCGCTATGCATGGGAGGGGAAAGGGCACGGGGTGAGGCAGCCCGTACACAGCTGGTGGATAATTACTTCACCTAAAATCACACCCCTGTGGAGTGCACACAGCCCTGGCACATGCCAGCAGACAATCAATGATGATGACATAAGGGACAGTCAACTGTCACAACCATACCAGCCTGAGATTGGTCACCTGGAAGTGTTACATTGTGTGCCCTACATACACAAACACCACCAATGCTGTGTCATCAAAAGACACACTTCAATGCTGCAACAATCATTACCCCCTTGCAAAATACAACATGACAAGAGTGCCATGTCACCCAACCCCTTCCCAGCACCGCCACCCAACACACCATGGCATGTCATGCTATGTGAGAGCAAACAAAGCAATCCCCAAAACATCACACAAGTGTCAAAGTACAGTGTCCTCAATGGAAACTGCCCACACACAATATGCTCCCAGTAATGTAGAACTAACAACACACATGACCAAATACGTACCAACAATACAATGCAGCTACACAGCCTCAAACATAGCATAAACATGACAGTACTAAGTTAAAGTAGTGGTAGTATTACAACCTGATCATGCCAGCACATCGGCCACTTCCAACTGTACAGTGCTGCTGCCTCGCAAATGTCCAAGTGCACTGCTTACAACATGAACTCCATCTCCAAAGTAGACGGCCTTGTGAAGACATGAGGAATTAACCTGCAAATTAGGCAAAAGACATGAATGCACAAGCACATAGCAATACACCATGCAGCGTACAATTCAACAACAATGTCCACTAGGAATGTATACACAGTATTGACTACAGACTGCCCACACAGCTCATGGGAGTCCTAAGTCACCGTGTAAGTCAATGTCACTTGGGCACACCCTTTGCAAGCCCATGGAAATGGGAAGCAGGAGGGGTGTGTGTCTCATGAACCCAAGCATCTAACCCAAACTCAGGACAAGCCTGCATGAGCCCAGCCGGCATACAGTGGATGCCCACGGGAGCCACACAAGGCAACACACTGCAAAACAAAAGAAAAAAAATCAAAAATGGCCATGTGGGGGCCAGGGAGGTGTGGGGGGGGCACCCAGGAGGTCCGAGGACACGGTGCGCACCAACACCCACCTATGTGGATGTTGGGAAAAAAACACCTCCATGGGCTCATGGCCTGCACGGCAGTTCTGTGGGAGAACTGCTGTTGACGCTATCATCACCCACTGCTGCTGCCACAGGAGGTGGTGCTGCCACAGGAGGTGGTGGTGCAATGGGAGGCAGCCCACGCAAAGCCCTGGTATGGTCCTCCATGGTAGCAAACATGCGGTGTGGAAGGTCTCGTTTTGGAGGATTATAGTGCGGAGATCCCCATGCAGCACCTGACGTGATGCACAGATCTCCTCCCGAGTTGCCTGCATCACAGCTGAGAGCGAACATGTGAGCTGCTCCAGCTGCTGTTCTGTCCTCAAGTTAGTGGAAGCCTCAAGGTCAACAAGAGTCTCCCTGAGGTGATGGAGTTCTACCCTCAGGGCTTCCCTGTGGCCCTGGGACTCTATTGATATCGATTGGCGTAAAGTCTCCAGTGCCGCCCGTCTGTCCCTGTTGGACGCCAACATGTCCTCCCTGTGTGATTGGCAAATGGTGTCTGTTACCTGCTGTAGTAGCTCCATCTGCCTTTCAGGGGGAACAATGGAAGTGGCCACCCTCTCCATTGCTTGAGCCATCATCTCAACTGATGCTGCCTGTTGGGTTGCCATACCGTAAATGGATTGTTCCCATGTGGTATTGCCTGGTGGCGTACGGCCACCGCGTCGGCGGGCACCACACCTGTTTGGGGCAAGGCGATCTGCGCCTTGCTGTGCCGGCACTGCCTGAGGCGGCAGGACTGCATTCCCCCTCTGATCTGCTGGCCCAGGAACAGGATTAGATGTTGTGGAGTGTGACCCTGCATCCGTAACCGCCAAAGGCGGACTTACCAACACTGACATCCCCATAGAGGGTTCTACCCTTGTACAGGTGGGTTGAACGGAACAGAATCCCTGCCAAAAACACTTACCTGCAACGCCACATATGTCTCATCATCCGAATCAGCACCTTCATAGAGGTCTGGGGAAGTGCACCCAGAGGCACCCCTCGATAGAATGTTCTGCAGCAAGATTGGGTTCTCACCCACCACCACACCACGTCCCCCAATGCTGCCCGGTCGTTCCTGAGATTCCTTCTGGGTCTGCACCATCTCCTCAACCTCAACAGCATCAAGTGCGTCATCCCCTGCAAAAACATGAAAGACAAAAAATGGAAACAGGCATTAGCACCTTAGCACACAAATAGGCCTGACAAGCTACATAACCAGTACATGATTTACACGATTTACACATGTCCCACATGACTATAACCCTCCCATGCATGCACTGTCACTGAGTTTGAAGGGGACCCAAAAGGCAGACACTGATGACACCTACATGGAAGAGCAACACATTTGCTGCATGCTGGGTAGCACTGCCATCAAACATTGGCCTGTGAGCTGTGAGTGGCATGTCCAATACACATACATGACACATGCCATCACACAGATGGCATGTACCATAGCCATGGTAAATTCCACATGTCAGTGAATGAATACTGTCAGCCATCCATGTGAGATGGACATGATGAGATGAAAAATGCTACATAGTGTGACAAAATAGGCATGTGCCACACACTGCAACGCATCCAGTGTACAAACATACAGTGATTGCAGGCCAATGTACACATCAATGGTTTGTCACTTCAACATGACAGGAAACAACTATCATGTTCCACATTCAAACAGGCCCCATAAATTCCTGTGATCAGGCCAATACTCAATTAGCCTGAATGGTCAAATCATTCATCTAACAAGGTAACACATGTGGTCCAATGTGGGGTTCATCAATGACAGAAGCAAGTCACAAATGTGACAATAGGGCTGAGGAATGCGTAGCCAAAGTGGGAGAATTGAAACAATCAGCCTGAATGAACACTGAAAAATACAAACAATGTTGTTGCAAGATGCCACTTCAAGGGCAACTGCCATAATGTTGATCCAAATTACTAATGTGGGCAGAAGGGATATTATCACACCCATATCCAAGGCCGCTGAATGTTTTGGATGAAGCACATTGGTGACCCATACCACTCAGGCACACACACCCTCACCTGGCACTCAATCAGAACCCGTCACCCAAACAACATACACATGCATTACACACACATGCATGGGCACTCACCGGACAATGCTTCATAATCAGGTAGTCCTCCCACACCTTGGATCTGTTCCTCTGTGACGAAGGCCCCAGCAACAGACTCATTTTCAGTGAGTTTGTTGTCCTCTTGTGGAGACCCACCGCCAGTCACCAGAGTAGCGGCATAATTTGAGGGCAGCTTGTTCTTTGCTCTGCGTTTCTGGTCATTCCACCGCTTGTAGCAATCATCGGCTGAGCGCCTCACAAATCCAAGGGCACTTATGTGGTCGGCGATGGTCTGCCAGTGTGCCTTACGTTGACCAGGTGTGGTCTTGCACCCTGCAGTCACCACCATTTTATGTCTATGTGCCGACACATAGCGCACAAGTGCATCAAGTTCCGGATCATTGAAGCAAGGCTTCCTTGAGGTACCGGAGTGTGTAGCCGTGTCTGGGGTCTCAGCCTGTCATGCCAGAGCACCCTTCTTCCTCTTCTTTAAAGGTGGAGCAGAGCCAGAGTGGCTTACGCCGCTCTGGTCAGTAGGGGCAGAATCACTGGTGGACTGGGTAGTAGGAGTTTGGGAATGCACAATGACCATAGTTCTTGATGCAGGCATTGGTTGCAGGGTAATGTTGGCAGGGGGAACGTCAGTTTGATGGGCTGGGACTGTCCTGGCTGGGAGAGTCATAGCTGGGGCGGATGGAGCTGCAGCTGCCCCTGCAGCCTCCCCACCCTGCATACTTGGGGCAGCAGATGACATAGCTGCCCCAGATCCACATGGATTGGTGACAACAACTTGCACTGCCACATGTGGCCTAGACTTGCTGACCTGGAAGTCAGCCAGGGAGTCATCATGTGCCAGGTCAGGTGCCACAATGGGCTGGTCCAACAGGGGCTGAGCTTGGATGGTGTCAGCCATGTTTCCTTCAACCATGGGGGGCATGGGTGTCCCTGATTGTTCCTCCACACATGGGGGCATAGGGGCACCCTGCAAATCCCGGCCACGTCCCCTACCACGCCCACCACGCCCACTTTTTGAGGGTCGGCCACCTTTGCCTCCCTTACCGCTTGGTCACCTCCCAGCCCTGGCACTGATGTTGTTGTGCGTATGGGAGTTGCAGTAAACTATTGTCCTGGGCAATTGGGGGTCAAAGGGGAAGGATACCAGATGGAATTCGTACCCTAGTGCTCTAACAAGGCTGTCTGTGACCCCTGGGGGAAGATGACGGGTCACGCAACGCACAGGCAGCCCAAAATCAAAAATAAATGTGCACGCAACCCCTCGTAGACCACGTGCGTGAAAAAATGAACTCGCACTACGCTGTGGAACCCAGAAACACAAAAATAAGCATACACGTAATGCACGCAGCCTACAATGACCTCTGAAGGGGAACGCGACACACGGGGCAAGCACAGTTGCTAAGTACGTGCGGAACTCACCGTCTGCATGGAAAACAAACGTGAAAAATACACGCGTGTGCGCGTTGGCAACACCCCCGCCAAAAGAAGAATTGTACGCTGTCTGAGGAGACAGGACAAAAGGAGAAGTGAACTCTGTTTCAGGAAACAGGCCCAACAAAAAATCAGAAAAGAGCTGTCAGAGGTAACAGGGAGTACGAACTAGAAACGCTGTGAAGTAATCACGTGTGAACCGACAAGAAGTACAGATTTCACCCACTCGCTCTCCACGAAAAGCACGTACAAGGAAATGGCGTCCTACACGCAGCTTTTAAACCGGCCCACACGTACACATCAGAGACGCGTGTACGCGGGCTCTTTCATCCAATTACACGCGATGACACTCGGACGTGCAGTTTTTCCACATGTGCTCCGTCATCACGTGCTATGAGGGAAATGCCCACGCGCGTAATGTAAGTTACGCGTCTATGCGCTAAGGCCTTTCGTCCAATGGAATTGCGTGCATGTGCTGACGCGCTTACGCGCTAAGGGCCGTTCCTCGAATTACACGCTGACGTGCAAGATTTTCACATGCCAAATCACTCCGTATCAAGCTGGCCACGCGAAAACACACGGAAGACCATGCTCCTGCCCTGAAGGCCATTTTCCTGCCCCCAAAAGCCCCGAGCATGCCCCCACCTGCCATCTGCTGCTGCCTGCCTGCTGCCCACGTGCCCTGCTATTTGCTGCCTGCACATCAGCCAGGGGTGCAGTTGCTGTGACCACCCCTGCTGGAACTGAAGACTCTCGACTGGGATACCATCGCTCCACAGCCCAGCCCCAGGACCCAGTTGCCCACCCACACCTGCCTCTGGGGTTGCCATGTCGGGCACACCACCATCTGAGACCACTGGCAACACCCAGCCAGAGAGGCAGAGGGCCACCAGCTTCACTGCCACCAAAGTTGGTGTCCTGGTGGAGCAAGTCCTGGGGCAGTATGATGCCCTCTTCGGAAGTTCACGCGCCGACAAGGAAGGACGGACCAGGATCTGGACTGACATCGTGACTGCCATCAACGCGGAGGGGGTGGCAGTCTGCAAATTCCAACATGTCAAGAAGCGCTGGGAGGACTTCAGGTCCAGGACCCTCAACAAGGCCCGGCGCCTCTTGAAGGCAGCGGATGCTAAGGGGCCACCTGTCGGAACACCAGATGAGGGTCCTGGAACGTATATGCCGAGCGCTCCACGTCCAGGTCCTTGAGAGGCAGACCCGTTTGGAGTCGAGCGGTAAGTGTACATGCATACTGATTGGAAGCTGTGCGTGTGGTGGTGTGCCAGTAGTGTGCAGGTTGCACATGTGGTTTTGTAGGGCCATGTGTGGATGTGTATGTATAGGGCCGTGAGGCTAACACATGTGAGTCCTCTCATGTGTGAGATACATGGATGGTGTATGTGTGGGTAAGCATGCAGGCCAAATGCATATGTGTGAGCACACATGTTTGAATGACTGTGTATGTAAGTTGGCATGGTAGTGGTGTCACACATGGATGTTGGTTCCAGCTGCATGTATCTGCACTGTGTACATGTGCATGTGTGTGTATTTGACAAGGGTGCAACAGTGATGCAACATGAATGCATGTGACACTGATATGTAGAGGGCTGATTGCCAGATGTGACATGGATGCCGATCTCATAACTGTGACAGTTGGTGGAGGTGTACACATGCATGTAAGTGTGGTAGCGTGTGTGCATGTCTAGTGCACTCCCTGTGTTTCATGTGATGTCTGGCTTATCTTTGGCTGCTCATGCTGTTGTATGTGTATGGATGGTGCTGGCCGTTGTGATATGGCTGTGGAATAGCTCATGTGTGTGATTTCAAACAACATGTGTGTTGGGGATTGTGATGCCATGTCTGAAGTTTGACACTGCCACTCATGTGGAACTGTCATGTGTGTATCAGTCCATTGTACAGTGCCCTGATGCCTGTCTCCTATCTCTCCCGGTCTGCAGCATCAACTTATGAAGAGGGCGGAGAGGGTGCTGAGGAGCCCAGCGGCAGGGATCGCACCGCCAGCCGGAGATGCAAGGGCCGGCTCCCCTCCCAGGTTGTGATCTCGTCGGGGAGTGAGGAGTCCGGTGCCACATCCCAGGCCACAGCTGCCGAGGGTAGGTCCAAGAGGCGGAGGTTGGAGTTGGACTCCTCGGCAGCAGAAGGGGCAGCTAAGACCCCACTGGGTCCGACAGAGGAAGATGGCATGGAGTCATCCAGGTTCTTGGGGGTTTGGTGGAGGAAGAGGCCATGCAAGGGACAGAGATGGGGTCTGGAGGTGGGGATTCCACTGGTGCTAGTGGTACAGTGCAGGGGCAGGGACAGGAGGCAGCACAGGCTGCCGCGGAGGTGCCTGTGTGTAATCCTGTCCCCGATTCTGTCACTGCATCATCCCGCACCAGCAGGGATGCCTATGTCCAGACCCGTTCTCAGGGAGGGGATCGGCTTACACCAACTGGCCTTCCTCTCCCTGCGGATGTGGCTATCCGGCACCGGGTTGAGCCTCTCCTGGGTGGGGTGGCGTTGCGTCAACGTGCCATGCGAGCTGACCTGCAGTCTTTTCATGAGGAGACTGCACGTCTTCTCGCATGGCTCGTTGACCGTGTTGACCCACTGGGACAGCTCACCAGGGCTGGATTCCTCCGTTTTCTGGACCTTGTTCCGACCCCCTCCTCAACTGAATCCCCTATGCGCCAGTCGTCCTCCGTGCCATCTTCCCACCCATGTGTCACATGGGTGCCCTGTGGAGCTGCCTCTGACCCTGCGGCCAGGCTGGTGGAGGACACATCCCTGCCACAGTCGGGAGTCGGACGACCAGCAGGGGTGGCCACCTCAACAACTGCACCCCAGCCGAAGGAGGATGTGCAGGCAGCAGGAGCCAGGGCACAGGCAGAGGCACAGCAGCAGCAGCAACAAGGTAGGAGCCATGATGTCTCAGGGCCTTCAAAATCGGAGGAGCAGGCATCGGCCAGAGGGCAGGAGGACCCAGGACGGGAAGTGTCTTCCGTGTGGCAGTGGTTGGGCCATGCTATAGATGCGGAGCAGCAGCGGGCGGAAGAGGCACAGCTCACGATGGTCAGGGCGGAGAACTCCATGCATAGGGCCCTGAGGCGGGCCGAGTGCCTCGAGGCCATTCACAGGGACTGGAGGTCCAGATGTCATCGTCCCTGCAAACCCTCGGGGCCATGGAAGAGGACCGCCTCCGGGACATCGAACAGGAGTTCGATGATGCCCTGGCCCGGGAAATCAGAAAGTGAGCCATTGGATTAGCCCACTGCCATTGTAAATAGTTATATAGTGTTAGGTTTCCTTTTGTTTTTCTTTTCATTTGGGGCGCTTGGACAATGCCCCACCTTTTTGTATATAGTTGTTCATTATGTAGGGCTTTTGTAGGTTTCCTTTCAATGGTTGGGCTCATGGACCCTGGATTTGTACTTTGTATATAGTTCCACAATGGATTTCACTTCATTTGCCTTTTTTTAACTATGGATCAATGGATTTTTCTTTTTTTTCACTTTGGATTTGATTTGACGGACAGACTCGTTGGACTGATTTGCTTTTGGATTGATTTTTATTCTGGTTTTCACACATCTTCTTTTTCATATTTTGGACATGCAGCTTTTTATTTATTATTTACATTATTGTGTGATTTCATTTAATTCCCTTGCTTTTGTGTGTAATACATTTTTATTTGATACTTCATTGTGTGGTATGCTTTCCTTGGTTTCCTGCATGTCACGATGCATGTTTTCTCATTCACTTGCACCCATTGTGTGTGTGTGATGGACATGTATTGATGTGCATACTTGTCATTTGGGATGTTTCGTGTAATGGGGATTTCAATGTAGGGTGTATGTAATACTTGGTTGTGTGTTTCGACTGGGGTGGCGTGGGGTGGGATTTGGGTGCCCATTAGGCCCTGTGATTGTGGATCGTGATGATATGTTGTGGGGGACATGAGTGGGGGCCTGCTGGCAGGTGCCCCGCACTGTTGGGGGTTGGGGGCGCAGGGGGACATGAGTGGGACATGGGTGTGGCCTGCTGGCAGGTGCCCCGCACTGCTGGGGTGTGGGGGTGCAGAGGGACATGAGTGGGACATGAGTGGGGGCCTGCTGGCAGGTACCCCACACTGCTGGGGGGTGGGGGTGCAGGGGGACATGAGTGGGACATGAGTGGTGGCCTGCTGGCAGGTGCCCTGAACTGCTGGGGGGTGGGGGTGTAAGGGGACATGAGTTGGTGATCAGTGGTGCAAGCGGACAGGTTGCTTGGCTGGGGTGCATGCCCATGGTGGATGGGCTGCCTGTGGGACATGACCAGGGGTGCTGGGTAGTCCCCTGTGGTGTGGTCTGCCTGCAGGGGCCGTGGAAGGTGTAGAGGGAACACCTGGGAGGACCCACACTGCCAATTCACATGTAGGACTCCCCGCGCACCCCCGAAATTCACGTACCCCGCTCTGCCAGCAAAATCGCGTGTGAAACTTCCCGCGAACCCCGTAATACACGTACCCTGCTCCAATCACGTGTGAGACTTCCCGGGAACCCCAGTTATACAGGTACCCTGCTGAGATCGCGGGTGAAACTTCCCCCAAAATACACGTACCCGCATCCAATCGCGAGTGAGACTTCAAGCGAACCCCTATAATACACGTACCCTGCTGAAATCGCGTGTGAAACTTCACGCGAACCACAGTAATACACGTACCCCACTCGCACAGGGCCTATCACGTGTGAAACTTCCCGCGCACCCCTGAAATACACGTCCCCTGCTGAAATCACGTGTAACACTTCCCGCGCACCCCTCAAATACATGTACCCTGCTGAAATCGCGTGTGAAACGTCCCGCGCACCCCTGAAATACACGTACCCTGCTGAAATCACGTGTAAAACTTCCCGCGCACTCCAGAAATACACGTTCCCCGCTTGGCTTTGCTGTTTGGCAGCCTGGTAAACTGGTCCTGGGTTAGCGCAGCCCTTTGCGCTGGATTGGGGATTCTGATGGCTTTTCCTTGTGCTAGGGGCGTTCTTGGGGGTGTAAGTGGCGCTGCTGCAGGGTCGCTGCGGCACTCTGCACCACGGCTGTTTTTGGAGGCTAAAATCCATGAATACGCTGTGCGCGGAAATCGATTTTAGTGCGTGTGCCACTTTTTTGCCAAATTCTATGAATTACCCTGTTAACTGATGCGCCGTCATTTCATCCAGCAGGGTTTAGAATTAACTGCATCCAAAGCTGGAGGGAACTGACTCCTCCTGGAATGATACTTGCTTTACATGAAAGTGCTTAGCAGACTTAGTTGCATTCAAATGTAAATGGGAAATACTGTTGCAATTCAATTTGTCAAGAAATGCATTTACTATGAATTGAATTTCAACACGTTTGATGAAGTCTTTTTGCAAAATCTTCATCCAAACCATACATGTAGCAGCAAAGTTCAAGGTCAAACAGTGACATTCCATCAGGTGCCTCAGAAACACAGATAATCATTATCTTTTTTTTTAAACTTAAGTTTTTATTGATTTTCAACAAAGCAAAATAATGAACAACAGTTCCCCCCCTCCTCTTCTCGCCACCCTCCCCCTGGGTTTGCCAAGCGATGGCATCCTCTTTAAGAAATGTTAATGCAAAATAAAAAACATTATTTATCACGCTCTCACCATTCTTATAATACACTTTAAAAACCTGGCTATTTTCGTCTCATTTATATTGATGAGAAAAAACTAATGTACCCTTAAAATCACCAGAATACTCAACTTACAAAATTATAAACACACTTAAAGCTACTACATGAAGGCTTCAGCCAAAGGTCAATTCATCGTGTTCTTTGACACATTTGACAAATTGGGAGTCTTACATCAAATGCTCTCATTGTCTCTTAGATCAATGCTATCATAGGATATTCAAGCAGATCCTACAAACTCAAAACAGTGTTTCCCACATGCCTCACAGCCAAATATTGTTTTTACACAAAAATTCCCAGAATCCTTAGAACATAGAGTGGCTAGCCACCTAATCTGGTCCCTTATTTTCAAACTATTAGTATTTACCCAAATTTCGAGTTTCAATGTAGGCTTTGAGATATTAGTGTTGGACCTTCTCAAACTTCTAGATCTCCTACAAAAGGGTTCTCCAACCTGCAGCATCAACAATGTCACTTGCAAGTAGTCTCACACATGATTTCATTGTGGTCTGATCATGAAATGTGCAAGCATGGTAGGTGGAAGAGGTATAATATGGTTTTTCACCTACAAATGGGTAGCAAATTGTTTTTTAAACAGTTCGTAACTGGTGATTCTTAGAATACATTATACAGCATTAGATGTCCATGTGGTATCTACTATGTTGGTTACACAAGTAGAAAAGCCAAGACAAGGTGGAACTAGCATAGGTCCAATTTAAGGACAAACAACCACGCTGACCAACTGCAAGATATTTCAAGGATCTATGCCACAAAATCACATATTTAAAGTTCCAGAATTTGGAAGTGGTGGGCATTAAAAGAGTTCATTTAGATATAGAAACCACTTTAAAAACGTGAGAGAGACTATGGATAAACGTACTTGACTCATTGCATTCCAATGGGATGAATGAAGAGCAATAGTTAGTATGTTTTATATAAGTGATGGGTGATTATTGGAACCACTTTGTTTGTTAATTAAAACATTAATTTATATGTATTTAAGATTGCACGGTTACCATTGCCAAACTCCATATTAGCTTGATCATACAGGATGGACAGTGCTAAAATGTAATTTTGAATTGTGGAACTCTGACTGGACATCACTTTACCCGTTATTATGAATATCAGCATACAATGGCAAATTGGATACAGGGAATGACAAACTGTACTGTATCATTGTCCTATAGGGTCATAAATCCTGAACTCAGGTTGAGTTACACAAATTAGATTTGTGTGTTTTCTCTAACATAAGGTGTTTTACTTTACACCCTTTTTCTATTTTTTCTTAAAGATAATTTGGTAACATTTGCATAACTCATTAAAAATGGTGCTGCCAACAATCAAACGAATGCCATGATGTCAGCACGATGTTAAGCATGATGTCATGACGCGAATGCAATTTGCAGCAAAATTTGAGTATTTGTTATAACCACGTTAATAACACAGGATGGTTTGTTAAATACTATTGATAACCATAGCAGTGAGAATGTTTACACCATTAATGTAATTAACTCTTATTTCATTTTTACAAGAATGATTTCTATACACCCACCATATCTATTCGCACATTGTACCTCTTGCAGCAGACTGTATGAGATAAATGCTGTGTTCAAGGGATTCCTTTGGAATTAAAGTACAGTTTTTTGAACATGCATGTGTAAATCTGATTTACAGATGATTCTAACTACATACAATAAGTTACAGGCCACATCACGAGTTGGGTGGTATCCCTGGCCGTATTACCGCCGGGGCTATTAGCGTTACCACCAAACCCCCGGGCGCTATCATCGCTAGATCACTGGTTTGGCGGAACTGTAAATCCCCATTCCCCATTGGGTCCATTCAGGAATTTTCCATTCCCCATTGGGCCCAATGGGGAATTATCTGCGCTACTAATGCCAGCGGTATTAGCTCGGCAGTAATAGCACTGAAAATTGGCAAAATCAGTGCAGATTTGCCCACACTTCAGAGCTGGGGGTAAATCCTGCCAAACCCATGATTTGGAAGACCCCTAAATGCAGCGGTAATAGCGTTACCACCACATTTAAGGGTTACCGCCACACTCATGATGAGGCAGAAGATGTTTATGCAAGACAATGATAGTGTGACAAAGGTTCTTTCTACAGCTATGATCTCTGTCAGAAAACTGCAGTATATGTTCTTCTATGATATATTTGTTAATTTTGTAAGGTCAAGATTCTTAAATTCTCAGGTGTGTGTTTTTGAACACAGATTTATGCTGAACAGTTGAAAATCATATGGGGTATAACACATAGACAAATGCATAGAATATTTTTTTAATTAACAATTTTAAGAGAGCAAGAATCCCATCAGATTTTTATTTTTTCCCCTGTCCCAAAAGCTGAATTGGCTAGTGTTATTTCACAGTTGAAAACCACCAACTGCAAAGGGGATCCTTGTTCCTCTTTGATTATCAAAGTGTTCAGCCATGTTAATCTCGGCCCTTAAAAAATTTGTGAACATGTCCTTTGCAGATAATCACGTTCAGGTAGAATTAAAGAAAGCTTGGATCACCCCCATTCTAAAAAAGCCAGACCTCTGTCTGCTGACACCATCAACTTATAGACCAACCAATAATACACCTTTTCTGTTAAAGATATTGGACAGGATGGCCTACAATCAAATCTCTATGCATCTTAATAATTGCGGACGCTGCACAAACATCAATCAGGCCTCTGACAAAACCATGGGACCGAGACACCACCCCCTGGATTTGAAATCTAACTTATTGGAATCTAAGTCTTGCTGCTCATGATAGTGGACCTTTCTGTGGCCTTTGACCTGGTGGATAATTCCATCTTTTCCACTAGGTTAAGGGATGTGGCCTCATTTTCAGATCAGGCTGCACAGTAGATCATGCCATTCCTTAGTGAAAGACAGTGCAGATTTGCCAGTGGAGTGGCTTAGGCTAAACCTGTATCTCTAGCCTTTGGGGTGCCTCGGGGTATTTGTTTATCTCCATCTCTTTTTAATATCTTTATGGTGCTGTTTTTTTTTTATCTTCTAGAGCACAATTGCATTTCTATTTGCCAATTATGCGGATGACACTCAATGTTTGTTTGTTTGTTTGTTTATTCATTTTTATTGCGCGCCAAACGCAAAGTTATCTGGGCGCATTTGCACAGGTACATTTTCTGACAATTCTCTCTGAGAGGTAGAGTGGGGCAACTTCATTGAGACATTTAGGGGTTAGGGAGACAGTTTTAAGCATAATTCTGTCATTCATTGAGAGCCATTTGTTCTGTCTCCTCAGCTCTGATATGTTCTCTGTCCTAGGTATGCCAAGTGCTGTTCTGAGCGCATTGTTTTGAAGAATTTTAATTTTATTATCAATGTACTTGCTCGCACCCAGGTACAGTGCATTATAATAATCCACCTTGGAGAGGATGAGGGCTTTAACTAGGATAGTACAGCTTTCTTAGGACAGAAAGGGTTTGCAGGCCCTGATCAGCTAGCAAGTTTATGCTGTAGACGATGCCATGGCATTAACTTGTTTACTTAGTGTCAGGGCTAAATCGAGGTAAAAGCCTACGGCTTTTACTTCTTTTACCACTTTAATATTGTTCCCATCAATATTAAAAGAGGTGTATTTTGAACTATGTTTGTTCAAATTGGCTACAGTTCCGAGTATCAGGAGCTCAGTTTTGTTGTCATTCAGGCATAGGCCGTGAGCGGCCATCCATGCTTGAATGATTAGGTACATTTTATTCACCATGGCTATGTCTTTGTTGTAATCCCTGGTAAGAGGTATGAGGATCAGGGTGTCATCTGCATAATTAGTGTACGTGACACCCAGATGGTCCAAGTCGTCAAACAGTGGCTTAGGTAATATATTATACATTGTTGGTCAGCAGCATCTAAAGGAGAGAAAACTCTCATGGTCCTGTTGTGCGAGAAGGATTTGATCCAAGCAATGATGTAATGCGTGTATTACGTGTATTCCTTGTATTCCGAGGGGTGCGGATGGACTTTAACACGCATTTTCACTAGCCAGCCGGGGTACGTGTATTGCAAGGGGTGCGTGTGGACTTTTACACGCGATTTGGCAGTGTGGCTCCTCCCGGGTGTGCCCTTTCCCCCTCCCCATGCCCTGCAGGTAGCCCATCCACCCTGACCATGCCCTGCAGGCAGCCCACACCAGAGGGGACTACCCTACACCCCTGGGCAAGCCATGCGGGCAGCCCACATGGCACCATGCACTCGGAGGCCCTGACTCATGTCCCCCTGCACCCCAACCCCCCCAGCAGTGATGAGCACCTGCCAGCAGGCCCCGACTCATTTCCCCAAGCCACCCATATGCCCACCGACCCACCCAGCAGTGACGGGCACCTGCCAGCAGTCTCCGACTCATGTCCCCCTCCACTCCCACCCACCCAGCAGTGACGGGCACCTGCCAGCAGGCTCCGACTCATGTCCCCCAGCCAAAAGCAGGGACGGGCACCTGCCAGCAGGCCCCGACTCATGTCCCACAGCCAGCCACCCACCCACCCAGCAGTGACGGGCACCTGCCAGCAGGCCCCAATACATGGCCCACCAAACAACATGTCCTAACAAAACAGACCCATGTCCCTAAAGCCAACCCAAATCCCCCTTGCCCCCCAGTACAAGCATGCAACCATACAGAGAACCCACTCCCAAATTACCCATGCCATGACAGTCTTACATGAACCACCATGCCCATGCAGGAATGCACAACGGAGCCACACAGTGGCAACACATGACTGAAGAAATGTTAATTGAGACATGCACAAAAACAATGACAGAACACAACAACACCAATCTTGAAGTTAGAAAGTTAGAAAGTTAGAAAAAATGTATTAATAACATAATGAACTGACATAGAGGAAATGAAACTTGAAAATCAATGTACAATGACAGATATTACCCAAAAAAATGTTACTCCAATGAAGAAAAAAAAAGACTTCATGTTGAATAAAAAAGCGGTCCATTGCCAATGTCAATAAGAAAAACATAATCCAAATAAAAGAAAACCATTTATCCATGGGAATATTGAAAAAGAAAGTATGTACAAGTCTGCAACTATATACAATGGAAGTCCAAATGATCCATGATCCACAAACAAAAGGAAACCTACAAAAAACTCCTATGAAGAAAAAATCTATATACACGAAGTGGAGCAATTTCCATGAACTCCAAAATAAAAGAAAAAACAAAGGAAACCTAATGCTAATGAACTATGTACAATGGCGGCGGGTAAGTCTAATGGCTCACTTGTTGATGTTCTGGGCCAGGGCATCATCGAATTCCATGTTGATGTGCCTGAGGCGGGCCTCTTCCCTGGCCTCGAGGTCTCGCAGGGATGCAGTCATGGCCTGTTCCAACTCCATGCGAGTTGCCTCGAGGCACTCAGCCCGCCTCAATGCCCTGCGCATGGAGGTCTCCGCCCTGACCATAGTGAGCCATGCCTCCTCCGCCCGCCGCCGCTCTGCATCTATCTGCTTGCCCAACCGCTGCCACACGGAAGACACTCCCATTCCAGGGTCCTCCTACCCTCCGGCCGATGCCTTCCCCTCTGATGTTGATGGCCCCAAGCCATGATGGCTCCCATGCTGAGCCTGCCGCTGCCTCCGACGCAACTGCCTCTGCCACCACGACGGCATCCGGGATGATGGAATCCACCAGCGCTTTCGTGCACTGCCCGATGATACGGCACATCCTCCATCCGCTGGGGTCCAGTTGGTGGGGTGTCCACCCCTGCTGGACCTCCGACTCCCGACTGTGGCAGGGATGGGATCTCCACCAGGCTGGTTGCGTTGGTTAGGGCAGATCCCCAGGCGGCCCTGGTGGCATCTGGGCTGGAAGACGGCACAGAGAACGACTGGCGTATGGTGTGCACAGAGGAGGAGAGGGCCGCAAGACTGGCTGACACATGGAGGAAACCCCCAATCATGGACCCTCCCAACTGGGCCACGTTGGCACACAGCTCTTTGTGATGATGTGCATGGTCCCCCCAGGAAGCATGCACGTCATCACGAATGTCACATGTGCGCAACGCAACACCAATCAGGACGGACTCCATCCGGTCGTGGGTCCCTCGTCCGCCAGTAGAGGAGTGCCAGATGACATGGACCTCCCCCCTACCTGCGGACGGGCCTGGGCATCCCTTCTGGTGCATGGTGATGCAGTCACAGTGCCAGGGACAGAGACATGCACAGGCACCTCGCGGCGACCTGTGCTGTCTCCTGCCCTTGCCCCTGGACTGCACCACTTGAACCAGTGGTACCACCCCCACCAGGCCCCATGTGCAGCTCTGTAGCGGCCTCCTCCTCTATACCCACCACCAACCTGGATGGCTCTGCATCGTCTTCCGCCATTGCAAGCCCCTGTGGGGGCTCATCCGCCCCTTCCACTGCAGCCATAGGGCAGACGCGGCACCAGCTCCCTCGCTCCCGGATGATGGTATTTCCTGGGAGGGTGACTGCGCCTTGCGTCACCGGCCGGGGGAGGCATCCCTGCCGCTTTCCTCCACAGCGCCGTCTCTGCCCTCTTCTTCACTTGCCGCGGTGAAAAGGGAGACATTGAACACAAGCATCAGGGTACTGAACTATAGTCCCCTAGACACAAAGCAATGGCATGAGTGGCACTGTCAAACGTCACTTCCATCATGTCACTCCACAACACATAGGTCAGTGCAGGCAACACACATGCAGGAACAAGCATGGCACATGCAACATACATTGGCATCCACGTCCAAGGCAACGTAGTTGTATCCAATGGTTGGCTGATTCTCACATGCACCATGGGACATGCTGGTCACATGCACACACATCACCGGAGGGTCATGCATTTGGCCCGGTATACCCTCAGACACAGTGGATACAGGGATGACTAGGCTGTATCAGTGAATCAACACATCGTCACGGACAAGTGTCATGCATCCATGGTGCACGCACTACTCAGACACACGGTCATGTACATCATGCATGTCCATGACAGCAGCACACATCTCTCACCCCCAAACATGTCAAATTACAGACACAGGCATGAATACATGTGTGTGTTCCGCATGCTGCTCCGCATGATGCATTGTAACGCATACACCATCCATATGGGTCACACCTGACTGAACTCACATGCGGCACCATCATGTCCCTGCACAATCACATCCAAACAGGACCCATGTCACACATGCAGCCAAGTAGCTAACTACCAGATCACTGCAACATGCCCTTTTTTAAATGTGAGTGCATGGCCACTTGCCGCTCGACTCCAGATGGGCCTGCATCCTGAGGATCTGGTGGTGAAGCACTGGGCAAATGCGCTCTAGGACCTTCATCTGCTGGGTGGTAAGCTGGCCCCGGCACCTCACTGCATCCGCTGCTTCCAAGAGGCGCCGGGTCTTCTTGGGGGTCCTGGACTTGTAGTCCTCCCAGCGCTTCTGGACGTGTTTGATGTCGCGGGGTGCCACCCCGCCTCATTGATGGCACCCACTATGTCCTTCCAGATCCTTTTCCGTCCTTCCTTGTCGGCACGCAATGGTGTTAAGAGGGCATCATCATGCCCCAGAACTTTCTCCACCAGGATACCAACTTCCTTTTCACTGAAGCTGGCAGCCCTCTGCCTCACTGGCTGGGGGGTGCCACTGGTGCCGGAAGATGTTGTGTCGGACATGGCAACCCCCGAAGCAGGTGTGGGTGGGCAACTGGCTCTTGGGGCTGGGCTGTGGAGTGGTGGTACTTCAGTTGGGATTCTTCTGTTCCAGCAGGGGTGGTCACTGCAACTGGACCCCTTCAGATGGCAGATGTGCAGGCACCAAATGGCAGGGCATCGTGGCAGCGGCAAGCAGCAGCAGATGGCTCGTGGGCGGCTCGGGATTCTGGGGGGCAGTAATTCGGCCTTCTGGGCAAGAGCGTGGTCTTCTGTGTGTTGTCGCGTGGCCAGCTTGATACGGATGATTTGGCACATGAAAAAAAGCACGTCAGCATGTAATTCGAGGAAAGGCCCTTAGCGCATGAGCGCATCTGTGATGTAACACGCACGGGTGTTTCCCCCACCACGGGTTGAAGGTCCCACGTGGGTTTCCATCGGTCTGTACGTGCTCTTCGTGGGATGTGGTATGTGTCTTCCGGGGTGTGCGTGGACTTTTCCACATGCTTTCGCTGGCGTGAGCAAGGTACGTGTATTCCAAGGGGTGCGCAGGGAGTTTTACATGTGTTTTCGCTGGTGCAAGCGGGGTATGTGTATTCCGAGGGGTGCGCATGGACTTTTACACGCATGTTCGATAGCGCTGGTGGGCTACGTGTATTCCGAGGGGTGCTCATGGACTTTTACACACGTTTTCAATAGCGCGAGCGAGGTACATGTATTCCAGGGGTAGCGTGGACTTTTACACGCCTTTTCGCGGGCGCGAGCGGGGTACGTGTATTCCGAGGGGTGCGCATAGAATTTTACACAAGTTTTTGATAGCGTGAGTGGGGTACGTGTATTCCAAGGGGTGCGCGTGGACTTTTACATGCCTTTTCACTGGCGCGAGTGGAGTATGTGTATTCCAAGGTGTGCACATGGACTTTTACACGCGTTTTCAATAGCGCGAGCGGGGTACATGTATTCTGAGGGGTGGGCAGGGAATTTTCCATGCATTTTCGTGGTTGGGGGCTGTATGCTGGTCAACTGGCCTTTGCGCCATGTAGGGGATTTGTGCGATGTTTTTGGCACACAGGGTCAGGTTGGGGGCATTACTGGCGCTGCTGCAGGGTCGCTGCCCTGCGCCATGGCTGGTTATGGATGTTGAAATCCATGAATACACTGTGTGTTGCAATGGGTTTTGGGGCACGCGGCTGGAGCAGACTACTGCACGCGCACTCTGTCCGCCAGCCGCGTGCACCACTTGTGCGACAAATTCTAAGAATTACCCCCATTATTCATTGACTGTAACACAGTGCATTGTCTTTTAATGACCATTTAAAAAACATACTGCATAGAACAAGTCTTACTTCTTTAATATGCAGAAGGAGATTCTATTCAGTGTTTGCAAGTGACTGAACAATCTTTTAGTGACTATATGAAAAGCCATTGTAGAGGAGGAGCCAAGTGCCTCTACTGAAAGTCACGCCCCCACCTTGCCTATATGTTGGGAACCGGATATTGTAACATGTGCAATGCCAGTGATGGTACCTATACCATGAAGAGTCCTTGAAACAAGGTATCCATTAATAAAACCCTATGTGATGTACCCGCGGAGAAACAACAGTCTTCTGAAGGAGGTTTACGGAAGAAGTGTGAAGATGAATGAAAGAGAACTGAATGCTATGGGAGTCCCGGGCTCCAGAGGCAGCGCCACGGGGTGACTGTGCCCCACTTTGGAGAATCATAAAGATGGTTCTCTCCCCTCCCCCAAATTTGGGAAGGACTTGTGCTTTGGAGGGGTGTCGGTTGCTGGTCACCTGAACAGAAAAACACGTTTTCACTACAGCTACCAGAATCCTTTGAGTCTAATTAGACACACCTGCTCAACAGCCTCCCTGATGATTATTTGAGATAAGAAAGCGCTAGGAGGAGAACAACTACAGACCACAGAACTGCAGCTGAGGGATTTAACCCTTTTATTACTGAGTACCTGATTTGCAGCAAGGGATCTAACCCTGTTATTACTGAGTACCTGATTTGCAGCAGAAGGGATCTAACCCTGTGAATATTTGTCCATTTTGGGATTTAACCCAGCTACTTATTATATTTTTTGCAACAGGTCAATTGACCAGGACCGGGAGTGCGCGCCTCACCCACCTTCTTTTTGTACTGAATGCTATGGGAGTCCCGGGCTCCAGAGGCAGCGCCACGGGGTTGACTGTGCCCCACTTTGGAGAATCATAAAGATGGTTCTCTCCCCTCCCCCAAATTTGGGAAGGACTTGTGCTTTGGAGGGGTGTCGGTTGCTGGTCACCTGTACAGAAAAAAACTTGTTCACTACAGCTACCAGAATCCTTTGAGTCTAATTAGACACACCTGCTCAACAGCCTCCCTGATGATTATTTGAGATAAGAAAGCACTAGGAGGAGAACAACTACAGACCACAGAATTGCAGCTGAGGGATTTAACCCTGTTATTACTGAGTACCTGATTTGCAGCAGAAGGGATCTAACCCTGTGAATATTTGTCCATTTTGGGATTTGACCCAGCTACTTATTATATTTTTTGCAACAGGTCAATTGACCAGGACCGGGAGTGCGCGCCTCACCCACCTTCTTTTTGTACTGAATGCTATGGGAGTCCCGGGCTCCAGAGGCAGCGCCACGGGGTGACTGTGCCCCACTTTGGAGAATCATAAAGATGGTTCTCTCCCCTCCCCCAAATTTGGGAAGGACTTGTGCTTTGGAGGGGTGTTGGTTGCTGGTCACCTGAACAGAAAAAAACGTTTTCACTACAGCTACCAGAATCCTTTGAGTCTAATTAGACACACCTGCTCAACAGCCTCCCTGATGATTATTTGAGATAAGAAAGCGCTAGGAGGAGAACAACTACAGACCACAGAACTGCAGCTGAGGGATTTAACCCTGTTATTACTGAGTACCTGATTTGCAGCAAGGGATCTAACCCTGTTATTACTGAGTACCTGATTTGCGGCAGAAGGGATCTAACCCTGTGAATATTTGTCCATTTTGGGATTTGACCCAACTACTTATTATATTTTTTGCAACAGGTCAATTGACCAGGACCGGGAGTGCGCGCCTCACCCACCTTCTTTTTGTACTATATGTAGTGAATAGACTGCAGGTGTTGCTGTTAATATATATATATATATATATATATATATATATATATATATATATATATATATATACAAATATATATATTCAGTAAAAAACATTGTTAAAGGGACGTTGTGGTTAAGTTGCGCTACTAAAAACCTATGAAATTCAGTAAAAAAACTTTGTTAAAGAGACGTTATGGTTCCAAGTAAAACCGAAAAAAAACCCTGAAATTCACCAGTTATGGTAAGCTAAGCAACCATAACTCGCGCAAACGACCATGCATTTCTAAGACTAACACCCAGGACATCAAAGGTGACATCACAAATGTCATGATGACATCACTGATGACATCACGTGTCTGACTCACTCTTTTTTCCTTTAGTGATATATCGTGGCCAGTAACAGTTAGGAACAAAAAAATCAAAAAGTACTATATTTGTAGACGTATACTTCAAATATGTTCTTACAATAATTCACTTAGGGTCCACTCGCAGCATATGAAACATATACATAGGGAAAATACACACTTGTAAGATAGCAATGCTTTCTGTGTATGAAGACAATCAGTAAAGTTATCAACACTTTCTTATTGCTCTGCTGTTTGGATATGCTAATATTTGTATTTGCATTACTTTCTTTAGGGTGCAGTCACATCATGTGATAGTTATACATATGGAAGTAGTAGGTGTGAAGCAGAGCAATCATTTCTGTGCATAAAGATAATCAGTTAGGTTATGAACACTTACTGGTTCTACTGCTGCTTTTTTACGTACTTCACTTCGCCTGTATATACTAATATTTGTATGTGTTGTTGTGTCTTTGTGTTTTGTATGTAATAATGAAATTATGTAATACGTGGGTTTTATTAGCTACGTATTACATGTTGCACAGTACACAAAACTAATAAGAAAGGATTTATCATTTCACTATTCAACATGGGAAGATTATGAATATTGCACCTCCATCATGTATGCTGTACACAATGCTTATGTGTATACATGAGTAGCTTAGTATACTGTAAAGAACATCATAATAGAATGCTATTTATATCAATGCATTGCTTAATGCACTACATAGCTCATGATATCTATTCCAATGATCCTTGACACTTTTTTTGTCAAGATTATAAGTATCCCTTGTACAATCTTTTCATGAAATGTAAATGCAGATGTGATATCATCAATGATGTCATCAATGACATGTGTGATGTCATCTTTGATGTCCTGGTTGTTAGTCTTAGAAATGCTCAGTGGTGGCGCAAGTTACGGTTGCTTAGTTTACCATAACTGGTGAATTTCAGGGGGTTTTTGGTTTTACTTGGAACCATAACGTCCCTTTAACAAAGTTCTTTTAATGAATTTCATATGTTTTTAATAGTGCAACTTAACCATAACCTATCTTTATCAAAGTTTTTCTTTACTGAATATACATATACATAGTGTCAATTTGATAGATGTTTACTAGGATTCCCTTACTTTATATACATGTAACATAGAATATACTGAACCCCCTGCTAGTGACTTTGATGTCCGCAGACTGTGTGTATGTCCGCAGACAGTCGCGGACAACATCAACACCACCCAAAAACTCGGGGGGTAGCTTAGATTGTTCTATCATGCCATATAAAACCTGAACAAGTTCAAAAAGCAGAACAAGAACACATTATACGTAATAATAAATAAGAAGTGGAACCTAAATATGTAACACATCAACCATCCATTTAAATAGCATATATACTAAAATGGAATATACCAAAACAAAAAAGATATGCCTCAAACATAATTACCTCACAGAAACTGCACAGCAAGAAGCAACAGCAGACCTACACAACAGTAACAACAAAACTTACTAGAAACTAGTAATACACTTCATTTTTCTTATAAATTTCTAAACTTAATGTATTAGGTACACTCAAAGTAATATATTTTTTTTTTACACAGAAATGTCCAGTACTTTAGAATGGCTTGAAGAACATTTCCCACATGATGAAATGAGTGAAGGCAGTGATACTAATGGTAGACACATCTCTATATAAGTCAATTAATAGTCATTACTTTATGTGTACTTAACACATTTTTTTTTAACAGACCATACAAACAGTGAAAATAATATAACAAAAGAGACATGAGAAAATGCTCTGCAGCGCATGGAACACAAAATGGATATGCTAATGGAAAATTCAATCTTTTAAAACATTTTGTGGAGAACCACATACAAGAAAAAAATAAATATCATTGCCCCACATGTACCTGTTCCCCCTCTCCATGTCCCAGTCAATTATCCCCAAACCCTCACCACCAAGAGAAAAAAGCTATGATGAGACTTCCATCCCTTCATCCCCTCCCATCCATCCTCTCCAAACCCCTAATTCCCCTATATGTGTGTCGGTGTCAACTTCCCCCTCTCTTTCATAAGTTTTATATTTATATATAATAAAAAAATATTATGTGTGTTTTAATTCAGTCCTCTGTGTCTTTTCTTTTTAAAAAGGCAGTTAGGGTGTCCACGGTGTATGGGAGCGAGGGGTCCTCAGGCCCCCTCGCATTGTACGCTCCTCAGTACAAGGCTTGGACCACGTGCCTCCGGTAGTGGGATTGCCCCTTGCCCTTATGTAAAGTTAACCACGGTTGACTGCTGCATAGATGGGACTACTGAGCAAGACACGGGGCATCCATCTTTTGTGGCCCCTTTCGACTCCATCTTGAGTAAACAGGCCTCACTGCGACAGTACAGCAATGCTCAGCTCCCCTTTCCACCGCAGCAGCCAAGGACAGAGACACACACACAAGGCGCGCAGGCAGCTGGCTGGCCCCCACCCTTGCACTCCCCCTGCGAAGGAAAGCTCTGCGCTATCATTCTCACGCTGAAGCTGGAGAAAGTTGCAACAATCAATATGCTACAGTTTTCTTCCTCTGAGATCACTGTTCGTCTGAGAACCGGCATGTGAACCAGGATGAGCTAAGCACTTTCTGCTCGATTCGTCCTCATAAACGTGCAAGCCACCCACCCCCATTAGAACAATTTATTGCCATCCTGACCCTGCACCCCTGTAAGGTATTTCTTTCAAGTGCCAGACCCTCGCCTGTGCTTCGAAACCCACCCAACACACGCACTACTAACCTTAAGCATTTTTATTACTATATATGTTTTTACTTGTACTAATGGGTTTGAAACCTAGAAGAGATGCGAAACATAGCCTGATTCTTTTACATGCACAATAAAGGTCAAGGCCTTCAATTAAAGCCACAAATGACCCAATTGTACTGACAATGATCATTGTGTGTGACTTATGTAGAAATGTGACAAGTAGCATAACATTTTTAAATAATTTGTTATTTAGTATGTAACATATTAGCTTAGGTAGTGACCACAGTGACCGGAACCTGACCTGCATGGAGCACAAGATGTTTGACGTCCGTCAGCTACTCAGCCAACCAGGAGGAAGAGATGCTACCCACACCTACAGCACCACACCGCCAGGCCAATCGGGTCCATTTAGCATTTTTTGTTAGAGTTACTTTGACTAATATAAATATGAATAAGATGTAATGAGAAGGAGAGAGTTTTTTGGGTTATTTCCTAGCTGGAGAAATAAACCATCCTTTGAACTCTTACAGCCGGGTCTCCGTGCCTCTTTCCCCGACAAGGGGTTTTGTCTGCTAACTTATTTTTTCTCTCACACGTAGTAAGACGGGGAAAGGCACCTACATTTTTGGTGCCCCCGCGACGTGATTTAGAGAGGTGCCGTGAGGCCTGCGCCACCCGGCAGCGAGATCCAGGGCTCCCCCCAGCAGAACCATCGCCTCCGCGGTTGACCAGACTGTGCACACCAAGAAGAAAGGGTCAAGGGTTCCCGATTGACGAATACCCGATCGAAAAAACTGCTCGCTAAGGCATGCCACGGCTTGGTCGGCGACCCTCGGAGTACCTGACTGAACACGTGGAGTCCCGGTTGCAAAGACCCCAAAGGAAGGTAAGGGGAAATACGGGCGGAAGGGAATTAGCAACAAAGGGAAAGAGTTACTTTGACTAATATAAATATGAATAAGATGTAATGAGAAGGAGAGAGTTTTTTGGGTTATTTCCTAGCTGGAGAAATAAACCATCCTTTGAACTCTTACAGCCGGGTCTCCGTGCCTCTTTCCCCGACAAGGGGTTTTGTCTGCTAACTTATTTTTTCTCTCACACGTAGTAAGACGGGGAAAGGCACCTACATTTTTGGTGCCCCCGCGACGTGATTTAGAGAGGTGCCGTGAGGCCTGCGCAGCCCGGCAGCGAGATCCAGGGCGCCCCCCAGCAGAACCATCGCCTCCGCGGTTGACCAGACTGTGCACACCAAGAAGAAAGGGTCAAGGGTTCCCGATTGACGAATACCCGATCGAAAAAACTGCTCGCTAAGGCATGCCACGGCTTGGTCGGCGACCCTCGGAGTACCTGACTGAACACGTGGAGTCCCGGTTGCGAAGACCCCAAAGGAAGGTAAGGGGAAATACGGGAGGAAGGGAATTAGCAACAAAGGGAAGGCAGCCAAGAATAGGGTCTGCGTGAGTTACGGTGAGGCTTTTCTGATCTATCCTTTATATGGCCATTAGGTGTTGTAAGAAGTGAGAAGAAGAAGAGAAGTGGTATCCTAGCCCGTAGGGGGTAGAAGGCGGCGCCACGTAGCATTTATCCCGACCAAGTGCAGAATAGAGATAAAGAGAAAAATAGTAGGGGTCTCGTGTAGGCTCGGAGTAGTTTTTAGAATATTCCTTTTCCGTGGAAGTAAGAAATCTTGAGACATAATAAAGGTGAAAGAAGTGGGGGGTGAATGCGAAATAGTAGGTAGTATAGGGAAGAAGAAAAAACAGGGACAGTAACGGGAATAGGGAAAGAACAAACGCGCGCAGGCAGTGCATGTGTATGTTGCATGATTATATGTTTGTTGGCCTGCTTTTATGTATATGTCTTGTTGAACACGCTAAAGTATTTTAATACAAGTAATTTGTGATTGATATAAGGTAAAGCAGAAGAAATAAACTGTGAGAAGTGATCAGGTAACACCTCTCAGGAAGCTAATGTGACATATGGTAATTGTGAGCATTGATAAAGAACGTATTATTTCCACGTATTATAACTGACATGCCAAGTTAGAGGTGGGAAGAGATTCAAAGATACTGGAATACACAAGAAAGGAAAAGAAACATTGCCATAGGGGGAGTAACACCACTAGCACGTATTTGTCAGCACCTTCCACTTTATAGCGACAGGATACAGAAGTATCACGATCAGTGGATCACTGAGATAAAAGGAGACGGGGTTACACTGATTTGGCCAGAAGGAGGGTCGTTTGACAAAAGAGTGTTGGACCTAGTATCAACACATTTGTTAGCGCGATATAAAGGGAAACAATTACAGAATCGGAGAGAAGTGTTAGATTTATGGCGAATGTTTGAGGAAGTTGCCCCCACGGCACAAGCCGAATGACAGAAAAGCAGAAAAACTCTGAAGAAGTAGACAGGACACCAAAAGGGGAATGCTCAACAACTACAACCGAAAACGAAGTAACAAAAATCTATCCCTTAATGACTAGGCCAGCGGTAGGGTTTAGTGAACCCCTGTATATACCACCCACCACCACTGCCCAGAGCGGGGCAACAGCCCCTGAACCTCCACCATATGACAAAGGAGGCCTGTATTGCCCCACAAGTCCGCCTCCTGTGGACATAGCACGTTTAACAGGTGCTTTGAACCGTCAGCTAGCACACGCACAAATGGAAATAACACGGTTAAGAGCTTTATGTGACAAAGGGCAAATGCTGCCAGGGGGAGGGGAGGTACCCCCGCTGTGACTGGCAGATCTCACACCCCCGATAGGGGCAGCAAGCAATGCAACCCCAGCAGCCTCGTTATCAGGGCAGTCTATAGTATCGCAAGGGACCTCATCGCGGCAGAGGCAAGAACAAGAGTGGCAGTCAGGACAGTTCCTGTTCCAATTGAATAACAAGCCAGTGAGAATTATACGCCCAGATACACCAGAGAGTCAACAAAGTGGAGACCAGGGTGAAAGACAAGGATGTGAACCCAAGGAAAACTGGGAGGATAATAACAAGCTAGAGTCAGAAATAGAAGAAATATGGGACGATTTAGATGAATACGAAGAGGCAGCTGCCGCGGAGGGTTCCCCACTGCCAAACCGTTGTTACCCGTTACCCAGACACACTATCGCCACCATTATAGCAAGGTAGATTAAGACAACGAACAGGGAGGATAGGAAACATATTGGTAAGTAAAACGAAAAAAGGGAAGACAAGCAGAACGGGAAAGAAACAAAAACTACAAATGCCACTGATACATAAAGGAGCTGGTAGGCCAAACTACATTCCGTGGGCCCAAATGGACAAAACCAACTTGTTAAAACTCCTCCCCCCACTGACGGGAGGGGCAGGTAGGTGGAGACATGTATTTGAGAAGAACACGCAGGTGTGCCGTTAGCTATTGGTGATGTAAAAAGTCTATTAGTCTCAGCAATTGGGGACCAAGCAGACACAATCTGGGAAAGGGCAGGATTCCCGGGAGTAACGATGAGCTGTGACTGACACGATGGATCACCATTTAACAATGTTCGAGCACAAGTGTGGGATGCATTGCGGCGTGCATTTCCAGACGTTCCAGATTTACATGCAGTGATGCAGTGCACGATGGAGGAGAACGAGGATCCTACGCAATTCATTTTGCGAGTGCAAGATTTATGGAGAAGCGAAACTGGTACGACATGGAATCAATCAACTGCTTTATTCTATTTTATCATTAAAAACGGGTTGCCGAAAGAGGTGCAGAAGGCCTTGGACAAAATAGCTGGGATCGAAGCCAAATGGTGGCCTGAAATTCACAGCATAATTGTACACCACTGGAGGAGGATCAAAGAGAAGGAAAAGGAGGTCACGCAAAAGAGGCTGGCTGACAAAGCAAAATTGGTACAGACGAAATTAGTCAAGGTTGCCGCCATTACTGCCAGTGCAACAGCAGATAGAGGAAACGAAGGAGAGGGAAACGCGGGAGGAAGACCCGTTGGGAAAGCAGCGCAGTGGGTTGGAGAGGACCAAGGACAGTGGAACGGAGAGGAACAGCCATGCCAAGGATCGCAGTGGTAAAACAGGCCGGCCCAAAGAAGAGATGGGTACCGCGGGCAAAGGGGAGGATACGGAGGAATGGGAAACAGAGGGTATTGTGGGCAAGGACCAAGGGGAGGACAACAGGGGTCGTGTTGGAATTGTGGAAGATGGGGACATTATTCATGAGATTGTAGGATGCGACCATCAGGGTATTTTCAACAGCAGCAACAACAGCCCATGAACAATGAACAGGGGTGGGGCTGCCCACACCCAGGTAGCCCTTGTGGAGCTCCAATGGGGAGGGGGGGACAACAGGATCAGTACTGCTATGACCCCCAAATGCAACAGAGACAGCCAGCCCCACAACAGCAGCAACAGCAACCACACCCACAACAGCAAAACGCACTACAGCCCATGGCGAGACAAAACCCAGTAGGAAACATAAACAATAACCCTTTTGCAGCGGCCGCAAACGGTGCCCCTGCACCATTCCGCGGCATGATGGTCGTGGGTGACAATGTTTTTTCAATGCCAGGTCAGCAAAGGTACCAAGACTAGGACAGCCCACAGGGAGCACTTGCGTGTCCAGTCCTATCCACCACACAGAGTGCAAATGAGGAACCACTAGTGGCGGCAGAGATAGGAATCAAGCAGTTTATCTTTATGGTAGACTCTGGAGCAGAAAAATCATGCCTCACAGAAGGGCGGTTTCAGCTCTCGGGAAGAAATTTGGAGACGCAGGGGTTCTCTGGGGCTATTTTAAAAGTTCCTTATACAAAAGATCTTGATGTAACAGTGAGGGGAAAAACAGTGCATGCACCCTTATTGTATTACGAAGACGTGCCAATCAATTTGATGGGACGAGACCTACTCAGTAAGTTAAACATGACCATAGCCTTTACTGAAAGAGGAATAGTGTGCTTAACGCCAGGGGTATGCCCCGTACGAGCACTCTTGATAATAAGCATGATTACAAAGGAAGTTGCAGTAAGAGGGATCCCATTGACATGGACATGTTCGTCTATGGAATACAGGTATTAGCCCGAGTAGTGCCTGAAATAACACAAAAAGAGTGGAGAATACCATCCGACATTATATTCCGCCCAATCACACCAACAGATGTAGTACCAGGTACAATTATGTCTATAGACATTGAAGCAGTTCAAGTTTCCAACAAACGCATTGTGGTCATAGGCCTGGACACGCAAGGGCACGAGTGGAGAAGTGTGCTATGTATAGAGCCAAACATAATGCTAAAAGATACAACTGATGAAGAATTGTTTACTGATTTCAAAGGGGATGGAGAAATAATAATGGAAATAAGCATACCATGTGACATTATGATTCAATACAGAGAAATACACAACCCACTCATGGCTAACAAAAAGGCCCCACTGACAATATTTGAAGAAGACATGGCCAGGGTAGCACCTGAAATTTGGACTACAGCACCACACGATGTAGGATTGCTGCACGCGGTAACTCCCATAAAAATAAAACTGAAACCAGGTGCCCTCCCACCCAGAGTGAAACAATACCCAATATCCAAAGAAGCAGAGGAAGGTATTAGAGAAACAGTGAATGCACTCCTAAGCCAAGGTATTTTAGTGCCATCAACTTCCCCATGCAACACAGCGATTTTTCCGATTAAGAAAGCAAAAGGAGGGGTGTGGAGAATGGTCCAGGACCTCCGCCCACTCAATGAAGTCATCCAAAAAGAGTTCCCTTTAGTGCCTAACCCGTCATCAATATTGTGCAGTATACCAAAAGAGGCAACTTGCTTCACTGTCATTGATCTGAAAAATGCCTTTTTCTCTGTGCCACTCGCACCAGAGTCACAGTACCTTACAGCTTTTACATTAGGAAACAACAGATATGAACATCGCAGACTCCCAAGGGGTATTGCGAAAGCCTGAGCATTTTTAACAGAGTACTATGAGAAGACATTGGCAACATAGATGTAGGGCGCACCATTATACAGTACGTAGACGAATTACTCGTCTACAGCAAAACAGAAGACGAGTGTAGAGAAGACACGATAACACTGCTTAACGTATTGGCTACCAAGGGATACAAGGTGGACAAAGGAAAGTTACAATACTGCCTTGCTGACGTTGTGTATCTTGGCCAGCAAATATCTAAAGATGGAAAAAGAATACTTCCAGACAGAGCAGCAGCCATTCGACACATTATCATACCAAAAACAGTGAAGGACATGCAGAAATGTATTGGCATATGTAACTATTGCCGAGCGTGGATTCTCGATTACGCAGCTTATACACGGCCAATGCTACAAGCGCTAAAAGAAGCACAAAAGAACAGAGCCCCAATTAAATGGACACAGGAGACAATTGCTCAATTCTCTCGATTAAAATACCTTATTTCAGACGCCCCAGTCCTTGCAAATCCAGATTATGAAAGGGAATTTTTCCTGTTTTCAGACAGCAATGGAACATTAATGACAGCAGTATTGACCCAAAAGACATCACTAGGCCACAAACCATTAGCGTACTACAGTGGAATATTAGACCCAGTAATGCAGGGACATGTCGCTTGCGAACAGGCCCTCACTGCAGCGGCCTTCGCCATTGAGAAAAGTGCCACGATCGTAATGGGATGTTCAGTGACGCTATATGCGGAACACTCGTTATTTGCTATCTTAGAAAGATCAAAATCTACCCTCACAACACAGAGAGCCTCTGCTTATGAAATAATAATATCAAGTCCAAATGTACATTTGGTCAGATGCAAGACAGTGAACCCAGCTACCTTCATTACAAAGCCATGCACAACTGAGGATTTACAGGAACACGCTTGTAGCACATATGAGGGAGAGGGCGATGACATTTCCAAAGCAAGCGAAAACGCCCTTACAGAAGGAGAAATGTATTTCATAGATGGTTCAGCATCCATAAACTCAGAGACAGGAAAGAAACATGTGGGGATGGCGGTAGTGCGCATGGAAGAAGACACATACGAAGTGATTGTACAAAAACGCCTCCCCTCACACTACTCTGCACAAGCAGCCAAACTGACTGCGCTAATCAGCGCGTTACACACAGCCAAAGATTGTGCCGTGACCATATATTCAGATTCAGTTTATGGCACTACCACAGTTCACTCAGGGCTATCACGTTGGCGAAGGAGAGGGTTCAGAAGAGCAGACGGGTCCCCTGTACAACATGCCATGTTGCTAAATGAACTAATAGAAGCTTTAGCAGAACCATCGGTAGTAGCGGTGGTTAAATGCCAAGCCCATACCCATAACACAGACGCTGTCTCATTGGGGAACGCGGCAGCCGACGCAGCAGCGAAAGAAGCCTCGTACTTCAATAAGACACCAACATCAGAGTACATTGTAAAAAGAACCACAGCAGAACAACCAGCAGATGCATACAATAACACGCCCATAGCACAATTAATAGAACTCCACAGAAGGGCCCCACCGAAAGAGCAGGAGTTGTGGGGCAAACGAGGGTGTAAGCAATCAGCCACAGATCTCATTTGGAGACAGGAAATGACAGGCAAGGTAGTGATGCCCGTAGAATTATTAGAAGTAGCATTCCAACAACTGCATTTTCCAGCTCACGTTGCGAAACAACACATTGCCTCAGATATTCAAGAGGATTGGTTTATTCCTAATCTACATGAATACTTGACTAAATTTGTGATTGAATGTACTACATGCCAAACTTACAATTCAGGAATGACATTGCGAACTCTGCGTGGCACTTTGCCACGCCCTACAGGTCCATTTAGAGAACTACATATCGATTATGCCGATATGGGAGAAAGATGTAACGGAGCAAGATACTTGATTGTGGTGGTATGCCCTTTTTTCGCGGTGGGTGGAAGCGGGCCCCTGTCCCCATCCTGATGCAAAATGTGCTGCCAAGTTCCTTGTGCGAGAAGTATTCTCACCGTGGGGAATCTGTGACGTGATCCGTTCAGACAATGGCACGCACTTTGTGAATGACCTCTTGAAAGAAGTAACCTCCCTTCTGGGGGTGAAACACAAACTATGTTCGATTTATCATCCAATGGCCAATGGAGTTGTGGAGAGGATCAACGGGCTGCTCAAAAGCAATTTATCGAAATTATGCAGCACATTAAAAAAAAATTGGGTATATTGTCTGCCCCTAGCACTGTTCCAACTCAGAAACCAACCATGCAAGGATCATCATTTAAGCCGGGGGCGTGGCCAGCACGCATGCAGTAAAGTCGGGCTTCCGCGGAGCTCCGGTCCGTGATCCTGTCAATACCTGAATTATCGCCTTGAAATTGTCTGCACGACGGCGAAAACATAAAATCCACGAAGGAGAACCGGCCTCCAGCACTTGACCCGGCTCCTGTGAAGAATCGGAGTAGGGAAGAACAATAACGCGGGACGCGAAGCCGAGCCCCTGCGCCCCCTGTGCTCAGCAAGATGGCGGCGCATACGGCGTGACGGATACGAGGGAATCGGTATTCGGAGAAGCACGGCAGTGGTTCTCCTGCCCCCTGGTCGCGGCCCGGTCCGCTCACTGGAAGGTACTGAAGGGCTGCGGAGACCACGTCAGAAGAGGAGCTCCGCCGAGAAGTGTGAGAAACACCGAGCGGCTGAAAGGGAACCAGCCGCCCGGAGGAGTCGGGGCGGACTGTGGGGAGGGGAGCACCATCGACGGCGAGTCAAACCAGAGGCGTACTGGCGGTGGCCAGCGGAACGAGAAGACCCAGCCAGGTACCAGGGACTCGGGGAGAGCCACGGGGGCCCCCCCCACACATCGCGCAACTGAGAGGCAAGCGCTCCATCAGGAGACCCACGCGACGGGGGTAACAGGCGTGGCCCACAGACCTGTGCCAAAATACGAACGGCTCCAGCTGGGGGCGACCTGGGAAGGAGCCCGCCGACTCCAGAGGGACCCCCAAGGGTCGACACCGGAGCGCCGATAGTAGAAACTGGGCTACCCGACACATCCCGCAACAAGCCCCAGGTTGCCCGTGCTGTGAAACTAAGGACACCCACTTGCGACACCGCTCCGATAGGACCCAGCAACTATAGCAGTGGAGCCCCAATACACCGTCTGAACTCAGGGTGAGGGGCACTCCCCCTGAGTCCCTCTGAAACTCGGCTGGACACCCCCACCCCACCTGAAGCCCAGCGCTAACGTGGGGGAGGAGCGGGAACCCGCAAGCTCCCGAAACCTAATTGCACCCAACGCCACCTTACCAAGGAGCTACATACGATCGCACTGGTGGGTAAAGGGCGCGGCAACACATTGTCGGACTGTTGCCCCCTAGGGCAGTTATCGCAGCAAACAAATCCAACGGCGAGGTGAGACCATCGAGACCAGTGAACTAAAGGAGGCGAGGCCAAAATCAACAAAAGGACCACCCCGAATTGCTCGGAACGAAGGTGGGTCGCCAGGGCAGCGTCGGATCCGGGCCGCTCGGCACCATCTGATAGGGGATCTCACCCAACAGATCACACCTGGCGACACACGTACTATACCACAAGCCAGGGACCGAAAGAGAGGCCGACATACCCTCCAGACCCAGATTGGACACACGAGGCGGCGAGCCTGGAATCGGGGAATGTCCCCCCCTAGAGGAAAACCAAAATTGGTCACGATGGACTCCTTCACAACGGTCAGACCCCAAAGACAAACACAACCAGATCGGGAGGCACCGGAACAGCCACCCCAGCAAGAAGATGATCTCAAACACACACAAGTCCTACAAGCAATAGAAGCCCTCCGCACGTCGATCGAAGGAAAGATTGAAGAAGTGAAATCAGACATACAGCTTATGCGTCAAGATGCCCGAAACCTAACGGAAAGGGTCACAGCGGCGGAAACTACCCTACAAGACAACGTGGAGAACACCCAAGACCTAAAAACAAAAGTCCAGGATCTCGAACAAAAGGTGGCCAGGCTGGAGGCGCGCTCCGAGGATGCCGAGGGTCGAGCGCGCCGAAATAACATACGCATACTGGGAGTCCCTGAAGACATGGAGGGCTCGGACCCGACGGAATTCATCGAAACACTGCTGCTACAAGAAATCGGTCCAGGGAACCTCTCCCAAGGGTTTTCCGTAGAAAGAGCCCACAGATCCCTCCAGAAGCGCCCCCCACCCGGCTCACATCCACGCCCAATCATCGCCAAAATTCTGAACTTCCGAGACCGGGAAATCATACTGCGGTACTCTAGAGAAGGCGGAGAGATCAAGAGAAACGATGCGGCAATAGTCATGTACCCAGACTATACCCCCACAGTGCAACGAGCAAGGAACTCTTTTATCCCAATAAAGCACGATTACGGAAGCTCAACCTAAAGTACATGTTGCTATACCCGTCGCGCCTCAAAGTTTTATACAAAGGAAGAGCGATATTCCTTGAGACCCCAGCTGCAGCAAACATGTGGCTAGAACACAATAACCTGGCTGAGGGCAAAGATGAACCACCACAACCGAATCTGGGCTGACCACGCACCTGCCACGGCAAGAAGAAAATGGAGACCACACCACAGGAATGCATAAAGCAGACAACCGCACCATATTTTGAGTCCTACTGAGATCTAAGCTAGATCGGACAGGAGCTCGGAGGAACACACGGAAGAAAGAAAAGCGACCCACCACACCGAAAACTGTGCAGGCAGTCTGCCTACACACTACCTGATCCGGAAGGCCAGGACTGGCCTGGAAGGCTCGGGACCCCCTGAGCGCTGCACGTTGAAGCAACTGCTAGGGACAGTTAGAGTTGTTTGGTTTGTTTTCCCCATGCACGTAATGGGAGTTACCCAAGTTAATAAGTCTCCAAGAGTAACAACAGAAGATGCCGGAGAGGATGAGCAGGGAGAGGGAGAGCCGAAACTGGACGTACAAACGGAAGAAGCAGGTGATTGCACGATGGAGCCAATAGACACCCTCTTAACACGCCATGTCGACTAAAATAAAAATAATATCTTGGAATGTAAGGGGCCTAGGAACTTATCCACGCCGAAACAGAATTAAGGCCTACTTGAACAGAAAAGGAGTGCAAATAGCACTGTTACAAGAGACACACTGCACGGCGGACTCGCTGGCCAGACTATGCGAGCATTGGGGAGGACAAGGAATTGGAACCACTTACTCCAAATTTTCTAGAGGAGTATACACCTGGATTCACCCACAACTCCCATTCCATTTAATTAAGTCGGAAGTTGACCCGGAGGGCAGGTTTGTGATAACGCGGGGCCGACTAGAACAAGAAGAGGTATGTATAGTGAACTCCTACCTTCCCAACACTAACATTCCGGCATATCTGAACTCGATGTACCCTAAACTTGCACCATACAGGTACGGGATCTTCTTTTGGGGGGGGGACTTCAACTGTGTACGAGACCCCATACTCGATAGGTCCCAACCCCACCCGAAGGGTCCCTCAACAGCAACAGCGGCCCTGTCCCTATTAGTAGATGGACTAGACCTGGCCGACACGTGGAGGGAACAACACCCAGACGCCCGGGAATACTCGTTCTTCTCCTCCACACATGATCTCCATACGAGATTGGATTATGTCTTCGTAAGCAAAGAGCATCTATCACAAATAGACTGCGCAAAATTTCTAGGGAGAACCATCTCGGACCACTCACCACTCCTAATAGAATGGAATCACACTGGCCCTAGACCCCCTATACCCATGTGGAGGATGCCGATAGACGCCCTGGGAGATCCAGTGTTCAGGAAAGAACTACACGATTTTTTAGACAACTTCATAGAAGTGAACACCGGAAGTGTTGAACACTTGAGTACAATGTGGGACGCCCTAAAAGTAACAACCAGGGGGGAAATCAAAGCTAAAGCGGGAGGCATCAGAAAACAGCTCCGGGCCGAACTAGACCAGTGGGAGCAAGAGATTGAGCAATCGGAGGCAGCCCCGGTGAACACACACCAAAGAGAGGACACCCTCAAAACACTCAGAGCTAAATGCTCACAGGCATGGGACAGACTAGCCAAATTTGATTATACCACTAAGACTAATAGGGCACACACAGAAGCTGACAGGCCGAGCAGGCTGCTGGCCTGGCTGTGCAAGAAAGAACACCCACGGCACAACATCACCATGATACAGGATGGAGATGGCAACAAGTTCCATACACAACAGGGCATAAATGATGCCTTCAGGCGCTATTATGAACACCTATACTCCCACGCAGACCTAGTTCCCCGAGAACAGATTACAGATACCTTAGAAGAAATAGGCCTCCCCAGATTGACTCCAGAACAAATTGAGGCCCTAGAGGCAGACATCACTGCCGACGACATAGCTGAGGCGATCAAATCACTGGCCACTGGCAAAACCCCTGGGAACGATGGGCTACCCGCCGAATTTTATAAAACATATGAAAGGTCCCTTACACCGTTATTACACGAGGTTTTTCGAGAAGCATATGAGAGAGGGCGGCTCGCCGACAGTATGAGAGAGACCCTCTTGATCCCGATCATCAAACCTAACAAACCCGCCGACGACTGTGGCTCTTACCGCCCAATAGCCATGCTTAACTACGATGTAAAAATTCTGACGACGATTTTAGCAAAGAGGCTGGCTAGAATCATAGGGGAGATTGTGCACATGGATCAATGCGGCTTTATACCAGGCCGCAACACGGCCATGAACTTACGCAGACTGCAACAGGTCATAAACCAAACGCAGGACTTCACGGAGCCATGTGCACTGCTATGCTTGGATGCCATTAAGGCATTCGATTCGATATATTGGGAGTGGCTGGTAGCGGTTCTGGATACTTTCGGCTTCGGCCCGAGGTTCATTAGGTGGGTCAGGATTCTTTACACGGAACCCAAGGCCAGAGTGAAAACCGGAAAATACATATCTGACGCCTGGGACATATGCAGGGGTACTAGACAGGGATGCCCACTATCCCCCATGCTCTATGTATTAGGACTAGAACCTATTGCCATCTATTTTCGGAAACAATTTTTTGACGCCGGGATACGCTTGGGGGGAGAAGATCACATCATCTCACTTTATGCAGACGACGTACTACTGTACGTCAGGGACCCACACAACAACGTACCCACAATGCTGGACGTCTTAGACAATTTTGCTAAGTTCTCAGGTATACAATTTAACAAGGCAAAGTCCTGCCTCTTCCCTCTGGCGGGCCTTAGGAATAAGGACATACCGGAACTCCCTTCCCTAGGGGTCCAATGGGAGGTCACCACATTCAAATACCTGGGAATACACGTAACACACACCCCGGCCTTGACGCACGAACACAATACGAAAGCAGCAATCCCCACCTTGAGAAAATCCATGAACTTTTGGGCAAAACTCCCCCTGTCCATGATGGGTAGAGCCTCAATAATTAAAATGATTGTCCTTCCCAGATTTCTGTACAAGTTCCAAAACATACACTACTACATCAACGCCTCCTTCTTTCGCCTCCTAGAAGGGATACTTCGTGATTTCCTATGGGGGAAAGGGAGGCGCAAGATAGCGCTCACCACCTTGGTCCTCCCGTACAGCCAGGGGGGGATCCAACTCCCAAACTTGGAAAAATATTATTTGGCAGCACAACTTAGTTTTGTGTCCAAGTGGTTGGCTGATGACACCACATCCGAAACTCCCCTGCTCCAGTCCTTGACCTCCCCGATCCATTTGAGGGAACTTATCTGGGCCCCCAGCCACCTGATGCAAAATGTCCCCTTTATGGCAGCCCTGGGGCGAAAAGTTTGGCGCAGAGCAGAGACACTCGCCCACGCAAGACACCAGTACTCCCCAGACATACCGTTGATTTCGGACCTATGCAGATCTGACTCGGACCTACAACACCTCAGATACTGGGAAGGAAAAGGGATATACACATGGGGGGACCTATACGCAGATGGCACCTTCAAGGAATTTGAAAGGCTACGCGAAGAAGCTGGAGTGCCCACGGGCCAGTTTCTTTGGTATCACAGGATACGAACTACAGCACGAAATAAATGGGCAACATGGCCGGAGGAACCGGAACCGAACCCCCTAATCACACTATTGTATAACCTAGGCGAAGGGGGGAAGCCAGTGTCCCAAATCTACGCTGAACTGAGCGACATCCCCAACCCACGTAGTGCCGATCTGAAAAGCAGATGGGAAACGGACTTGGGCCGGGAGATAACAAGTGGAGAGTGGGAGAGGGCCCTAGCGCATCCTAAAACAGTCTCCAGGAACCATAGATTTAAACAAATTCAACTGAACCTCCTACATCGAACATACTTAACCCCATCCAGGCTAGCGAAGATCACCAAATCGCCCCAATCTCACTGCACCTGGTGCGGGGCAAACAATGCGGACCTGATCCATCTGTTTTGGTCGTGCACCAAAACACAAGCCCTATGGACTGTTGTACAGCAGACAAGCGAGAAAGCCGGGTCGACTAGGTACAAATGGACTCCAGACGAATGCCTACTAGGAACATACCCCAGGCCAGCCAAACTTAAACACCTAGTCAAATTAATGGATATTATGTGCATACTGGCAAAGAGAACTATTGCAATGTCCTGGAAAAAACCCGCAGGACCCCAACAGAAATTATGGCACAGGGAATTGGAACGCTGGACACAGGCTGAAACAAAGGCATGGGAAGACAGCGTAGCTAGATCGACGGATGCCTCGAGCAAGACCCTAGCGGCCTGGAAAGAACTAATAGGATCCCTGTCTCATCCCTCGGATAACAAGCCCCCATGAAAGGAACAAACCCACGGCACACAGCCTCACGACCAATGTCATTGAACCCCAAGAGCAACCGACCCTCACCTTACTAGGTTCCTACAAGCTCAAACCCCCTCTCCCCTCCTAACACCGGCTAACCTGACCCCCCGTGAACTGGCAATTCGGGCCACCGTAACGATCGGAACACTTGGAGACAGTTAATGTTGAATTGTTAAGTTGTTAATGTTAATGTTCTCTCACGGAATCCACACCATCCTTTAACAATGTACATTTCTATGTTAAGCTACTGTAATAACATTGATAAATGTCAATAAACAAATTTAAAAATAAAATCATTTAAGCCCGCACGAAATCGTGGCGGGAAGGAGAATGCACACCGCGCTCTCCCCTGTTAGGAGGGCGTCTGATGCGCACAGGGCTGCCACAGTGCTGGGAGAAGTGTTTAAGGAATACCTAACACAGCTAATGCGCGCAGTACGCAGCATAGCAAAACAAATTGTTTCACAATTTACTGAAGATGTTGCAACAGACACCTCCATGCCGACAGCAGACAGCCCGGAGGGGCCTTTAATGCCAGGGGAGCAAATTCTTGTTATAAATTTTGTAAGAAGGTGGAATTCACCAAGATTTGATGGTCCATACACAGTGGTGTACAGCACCCCAACTGCAGTTAAAGTTACGGGGTTAAAGTACTGGGTGCACCTCTCAGACGTGAGAAGGGCACACAGTGTTACATCTCCCCAAAATGAAACCGATTGTGTGGATGCCATCACTGTCACAGGTTGACATGATGAAAATTGCAACTTAGACAGGGAAAGCATAGGGGAAAAACAAAAGTTTTACATATTTTCTTTCTCTTTCTCTCTCTTTCTTTTCTTCTCATATAAATCGTGTTGGTTTTTCTATTTATTCCTCATTATTTCCATGATGAAATGAAAAGGAATTGTTAAATGCCTAACTGAGTAAAGAAATGAAAAAGACTGAATAATTGCAATTATTTTTTTTTCATATGACTTAACGAATTTGTCTCGCCCACATAGGTTCAACATGAGCCAATGCGACGAAATGGCTGAGCAAGCTAAAATGTTAGATAGAAATAGGGATGCCAATAGGGCCAGTAGATTAAATAATTTGGAATGTGTTATAAAATATGCTGCCATACTACTTGCAATAATGATGTTTTATCTTATTTGGTATAATGTTGTTTTATATGTGGCAAATGAAATGAACAAAGGGGGGAGCGGAACTGATATGACAAAACCAGGGTCTAAATTAATATGGACTGAAGCAACGGCTATTTTGAAGGACACTTATAACATTGAATTGAATGATAAAAATATAACTTTGCCCCTTGAACAAATGTACGTAAACAAAACTGCTATTCCATTGTTGAATAATACTGTGGCCAAGGAAATAGAGCTTGGATGGAATGTAAATGATGATTACTATTGGTTAACTGATTCCAAAAATACAAGCATGCGTACACACATTGCACCAGAAACCACTACTGAATACACACATGTCACCATGAACAATATAGATGAAGCATGGTCTAGAATATTCCCGCTGCAATATCCACGAGTTGGTACCCCATTAAAAATCAGAAGGAGGAGAAAAAGGGGGGTGGGAAAAAACAGATACAATATTTATCATAACCTGGGGTTAGATGAAATAGAGGACCCCCGACACCCTGACCAATCAAACAAATGGTATTCAGATATGAGCACCGCAGCAAAGCAAGCAAGTAATGAAAGTTGTTACGTGTGCTCACTTATTCCTCACGCAACTGGAACCCCAAAAATGTTAATCCCCCAAGAAGTACCCTTGTCTGAGGCCCAATGTTTGATTCATCTGATGCTGTGTAGAATAAAAAAGACATTTCAGGCACACACAGTCACTATGGAAAAATTGGAGAACGAACAAACTTGCACCAGCAGACGACAAGGAGTAATCTGCCTCCAGGAGTCATTTTTCGTTATAAAAGGGACAAGATATGCAGATGACAAGTGGTATGATGAAACAATTGAATGCAAAGCTGAGGGGCTTTGAGGGCTGCCAGATGAAACATACGAATGGGCAAAAGAAACGTGCATACCCATCTGGTCACAGCATATCACCAAGCTGACATGGGTCACACCCCTGGAGAGACCCATAAAGATTCAAAAGGAAATACCGCACAAACTTTGCTTCCATGGATAAGGGAAGGTGAACATGGGAACCGTGCGGCAGTGCAATAAGACTTTAATGATGCCAGTCATGAAAAAAGGCACTGCTGCATTAATGGACATATACTGGATCTGTGGCAAACTAGCTTACCTGCATCTCCCAGCATCCTGGAGGGGCACTTGTGCCCTAGCCACACTTCACTCAGCACTAATGGTGATACCGGAGAGCCATGTCCAGTTTACAGCAAGGCCTTCGGCTGACACATCAACAGCAGGCCAATCGACTGACACATCGGCAGCAGGGCAATCGGCTGAACCATCGACAGCGCCCGATGAGACAATCACAGAGCCCCCAGCATACGAACTATTGTCAGAAGAAACTTTGAAAACCAAGTTGTCACGCAGCAAAAGATCCAATTATATTTCGTCCAAATCATCAGAACTTCTTACTGAAATCCCACAACAGTATAAGCTTTTCTATCTGCAGAAACATTCTTTGCATCGTTCCTAGCACCAGGCGTTCAAGCAAGGGCAAACGCGAAATGGCTGCAGATAACACGCTGGAAGCTCATCCAGATGGCCAAAAACACTGAAGAAGGATTCAACATCATAAAAATAGAGCTCCGTGCACTGCGCCTGATGACGATGCAAAACAGATATGTCTTAGATTTTATCACAGCGATGGACGGTGGTGTTTGCAAAAAAATTGGGGGGGCGTGTTTCACGTTCGTACCAACTTCCGATGCTGATAACGGGACACTGTCACATGTGATAACAGCAGTGCATAATTTAAGAGAAAGAATGAGAGCAGAAGGTGGAGCAGACAACAACAGGTGGTTCGATGATCTGTTCAGCTGGATACCATCATGGGTGAACATCGCAGCAAAGATACTCATTTCCATCATAGTCTTTCTTCTCCTAATATTCTGTGTGTGCCAACTGGGACTAAGATGCTGTGAAAATAATATGCCTAATTCAGCAATGATGATGGTAACAGTGGGCCGACAGACAACGGTGGCTACCATGATAGATGCCCAAGTACAAACCGGAGAATACACCACAGCACAGTATAGGATGACTGCCATCTATAGACAGTATGGGGACGTGGTCGATAATCTACATTACACGACCATTAGAGAACCAAAAAACTTGCTGTGGTATAACGAGGTATGGATAGATTTAGATGGGGATGGTGGGATATACTTAATGGTCACTCCAGAAGAATACGCAAGAAGCGGTAACAGCTTAAGAAGTGTGTGTAAAGCATGGATGTCAATAAAGGGTACAACTGCTTGGGATGAGGCTGTGGCTGAAGCTCAGCGCTACCGAAGGGAGAACGGAAAGAACGAGATAAAGTAGTTTGTTACTTAAGATGTAACGAAAGGGGGGAATGTATGGGAGCGAGGGGTCCTCAGGCCCCCTCGCATCGTACGCTCCTCAGTACAAGGCTTGGACCACGTGCCTCCGGTAGTGGGATTGCCCCTTGCCCTTATGTAAAGTTAACCATGGTTGACTGCGGCATAGATGGGACTACTGAGCAAGACACAGGGCATCCATCTTTTGTGCCCCCTTTTGACTCCATCTTGGGTAAACAGGCCTCACTGCGATAGTACAGCAATGCTCAGCTCGCCTTTTCACCGCAGCATCCAAGGACAGAGACACACACACAAGGCGCGCAGGCAGCTGGCTGGCCCCCACCCTTGCACTCCCCCTGCGAAGGAAAGCTCTGCGCTTCCATTCTCATGCTGAAGCTGGAGAAAGTTGCAACAATCAATATGCTACAGTTTTCTTCCTCTGAGATCACTGTTCGTCTGAGAACCGGCATGTGAACCAGGATAAACTAAGCACTTTCTGCTCGATTCGTCCTCCTAAACGTGCAAGCCACCCACCCCCATTAGAACCATTTATTGCCATCCTGACCCTGCACCCCTGTAAGGTATTTCTTTCAAGTGCCAGACCCTCGCCTGTGCTGCGAAACCCACCCAACACACCCACTACTAACCTTAAGCATTTTTATTACTATATATGTTTTTACTTGTACTAATGGGTTTGAAACCTAGAAGAGATGCGAAACATAGCCTGATTCTTTTACATGCACAATAAAGGTCAAGGGCTTCAATTAAAGCCACAAATGACCCAATTGTACTGACAATGATCATTGTGTGTGACTTATGTGGAAATGTGACAAGTAGCATAAAATGTTTTAAATCATTTGTTATTTAGTATGTAACATATTAGCTTAGGTAGTGACCACAGTGACCAGACCCTGACCTGCATGGAGCACAAGATGTTTGACGTCCGTCAGCTACTCAGCCAACCAGGAGGAAGGGATGCTACCCACACCTACAGCACCACACCGCCTGGCCAATCGGGTCCATTTAGCATTTTTTGTTAGAGTTACTTTGACTAATATAAATATGAATAAGATGTAATGAGAAGGAGAGAGTTTTTTGGGTTATTTCCTAGCTGGAGAAATAAACCATCCTTTGAACTCTTACAGCCGGGTCTCAGTGCCTCTTTCCCCGACAAGGGGTTTTGTCTGCTATTTTATTTTTTCTCCCACACGTAGTAAGACGGGGAAAGGTACCTACAACGGACAGCGCGGGTGTCTGTAATGTCCACAATTAACCAAAATGGAGGTGTTCTAAGAACACTATACCTGTCCGTAATGTCCGCAATCAAAATGGAACTGTTCTTAGAACACACTCGATGTCCGGAATGTCCGCAATTAACCAAAATGGAGGTCTCCTAAGAGCACTATACCTGTCCGTAATGTCCGCAATCAAAATGGAACTGTTATTAGAACACACTCGATGTCCAGGATGTCCACAGTTAACCAAAATGGAGGTGTCCTAAGAACACTATACCTGTCCGTAATGCCCGCAATCAAAATGGAACTGTTCTTAGAACACACTCGATGTCCGGAATGTCTGCAATTAACCAAAATGGAGGTGTCCTAAGAACACTATACCTATCCATAATGTCCGCAATCAAAATGGAACTATTCTTAGAACACTCTCGATATACAGAATGTCTGCAATTAACCAAAATGGAGGTGTCCTAAGAACACTATACCTGTTTGTACTGTTCGTAATTAAAATGTGACGGTCCACACTACCGTAGAACATCTACGCACATGCGCACCACACCCATAGGTCCTATGAACATTGCGCCTGTCCGTAACTGTCTGGCACACGTGTGTCGCACTTTTAATTAGTTTGAGGACCCGAACGCTGTCCGTAGAACACCCGCGCGCATGTGCACAACCGTGCCTGCACATTTGGTGTCCTGCGGACAGCCGTCCCATTCGCGAACGTGTCCGTGGCGTCATCATGTGACCGCACCCACGCTGAGCATGTGTCCTGATTTGCAGACACTGTCAGGTCCCCTAACATTTTTAAAGTACTTTTTTGGACAATCCAAAGTATTTTACAGTAAAAATTCACCATTGCACATGTCCCAGACAATGTCCCTGGCGATCTACGTACTTTCTGGAACTTTGTGAGCCTTTTTTGGGTGTTCGAAGTGTCTGCGGACAGCGTGGCTATTCGTCGAGCATGCACCAGCACCCCTATAAAAGGCCACACCCTAGAATTGCTCCTCATTGTGCTTCTGGCTACCTGACAGAGCATTGCTTCAGACTTACATTGACTACCTGCATTGCTGGTGACTTCTGCCTGCTGTCTTCCAGATGGCGACCATGGCTGCTTCCACTGCATCATCACCCCACCCCCTCCACCATCACCACCTCCCCAAGAGTCTGCAGAGGGGAACAGGCATCAGAATGTAGAGGAGATGGCTGAAGAGGATGAAGAGGATGAGGTAGTGGAAGTCCCTACTACCAGCACTCGCTCTGAGTCTTGGGTGTGGCGTTTGTTTACCACTATTGATGGAGTGCCAAAAGCATGTGCAAATAAGGTCACCTGCAATCAGGGCAAAATGGTGCTGAGTCGTGGGAGGCCTAGTTAATACAGCTTTGGTATGACATCAATGAAGCAACACCTAAGGTCGTTCCACAGTGGGGCTATTCGTAATTTTGTACCTTATGATAAACGTAGTAGGTGTTTTTCCTCTACATCATCCTCTGTTTCCGCTCCTGTCACCACAAGAGACACCCCTGTGGGACAGCACATCCCTCCGGCTGCCTCACAGGCCATTCATGATGCTGTTGACCCTTACCTTGCGAGGGTCACAATATTGCGTATGTACTGCGATGCAGTACTCTGCAGGTGGAGAATCTTCGGAGTGTTTTTGAGACTGCGGTCAAGGAGCACAAGAAGGTCTGCCCACTACCTGAATAAGGCCCACCCTACATCTTCCTCTCTTCACCTCCCCTTTCTTATCCCCGTGGTTGGTGTCCCCTCCTTTCCTTGTGTGTCATGTTTAAAAAACCAGAAAAATATAAAACAACCAACCCCCCCAAAAAAGGCTCTTTTCAGAGCCGCCTTTCACAGTTTAAAAATAGAAGTGACAAATAAATAGTGCAGGGCCCTGAATTTTTTTGGAGTCTGTGGACAGTTCAGGGACATTTATTTTTTGGGAGTGCTGCCCTATCACAACCATTGCACTTTTCTATGGAAGGAAGTGATGGCTCTGAAAAGATCCTTTTGGTGGTGTTTTTTTGTATTTCCAAACAGCCGTCCCATTCGCGAAGGTGTCCGTGGCGTCAACATGTGACAGCACCCATGCTGAGCGTGTGTCCTGATTTGCGGACACTGTCTAGGTCCCCTAACATTTTTAAAGTACTTTTTTGGACAATCCAAAGTATTTTACAGTAAAAATTCACCATTGCACATGTCCCAGACAATGTCCCTGGCGATCTACATACTTTCTGGAACTTTTTGAGCCTTTTTTTGGTGTTTGAAGGGTCAGCGGACAGCACGGGTGTTCGCGGAACATGCACCAGCACCCCTATAAAGTACCACACCCTAGAATTGCTCCTCATTGTGCTTCTGGCTACCTGACAGAGCATTGCTTCAGACCTGCATTGACTGCCTGCATTGCTGGTGACTTCTGCCTGCTGTATTCCAGATGGTGACCATGGATGCTTCCGCTGCATCAGCACCCCCAGCCCCTCCACCACCATCACCTCCCCAAGGGCCTGCAAAGGGGAACAGGCGTGAGGATGTAGAGGAGATGGATGAAGAGGATGAAGAGGATAAGATAGTGGAAGTCCCTACTACCAGCACTCGCCGTGGGTCTTGGGTGTGGCGGTTGTTTACCACTCTTGATGGAGTGCCAAAAGTATGTGCCAATAAGGTCACCTGCAATCAGTGCAAAATGGTGCAACATCCTCTGTTTCCGCTCCTGTCACCACAAGAGACACTCCTGTGGGACAGCGCATCCCTCCAGCTGCCTCTCAGGCCATTCATGATGCTGTTGACCCGTACCTTTCGAGGGTCACAATATTGTGTATGTACTGTGATGCAGTACTCTGCAGGGGGAGAATCTTCGGAGTGCTTTCGAGACTGCAGTCAACGAGCACGAGAATGTCTGCCCACTTGCTGAATTAGGCCCACCCTACATCTTCTTCTCTCCACCTGCAATTTCTTATCACTGTGGTTGGTGTCCCTTCCTTACCCTCCTTTCCCCTCCTTTCCTTGTGTGTCGTGTTTAAAAAACCAAAAAAAATAAAAGAACAAAAACCCCCCAAAAAGGGCTCTTTTCAGAGCCGCCTTTCATAGTTTCAAAATAGTAGTGACAAATAAATAGTGCAGGACCCTGTGCATTTTTTAGGAGTCCGCGGACAGTCCGCGGACAATTTATTTTTTGGGAGTGCTGTCCTATCACAACCATTGCACTTTTCTATGGGAGGAAGTAGTGGTTCTGAAAAGAGCCTTTTGGTGGTGTTTTTTTTTGTATTTCAAAAACTTCAAATGAATAACACCTACTGCTAAATGTATTAATGTAATTACAAAAAAGGTTGCAATGCATTTTGTATATTTCGCAGAAAAATCTGATTGCCAGCAGTAAGATGTACTCCATTTCTGCGAAAAATGTATGTGCTACGAAACATAATAATTTCATTGTGAAAAGAGGACATACCAACATCTCTTAAAAAGGCACAACCAGCCTTATTGACATTGCGGCTCGCTTTCTCCATTTGTGGACTAAATGAAGAAGAATGCAGCCACATTTGTCTTTGCGCTATACAAGAAAAAATTACGTGGGAATTTGGAAACATGTCCATGACCTTCCCAAGTCCTTCTTTCATTGCAAATTGCACAGAAATTCCAGACACATGTTCTAAACTGTTCCCTCCCAATGAATTATAATTATGTCTCCAAGTAGCACAGAGAGGTACCAAATCCAGCCACTTCATTCCACGCACTCCATGCCAGTGCACTTCCACATGAGGGAATCCAAGATGTGAAGCTACTCCACAGCGTTCTGCATGCACCTCCAACCAATGTATCCATGAGTCTCCCAAAATCCAGATAATCTGTTTTCTGAAACACACAGCCATAGCTATCTGTTCTTCTCTCAGGAAAAATACTTTCTGACAAACTCCTTAAACAACACACCCAGTAAACTTTATGGACCAAACCCTTGCTCTACTCATTCTAATTTGCATGCCTCTCCACTCCAAAATCCCAGTATGTAATAGGGGTTGTCCGCGGACAACCGCCATGTCCGCGGACATATCGAAAATCTGAGCGTTATGAATTTAAATTTAAATAATGTACCACATTTCCCCTTTGAGGCTGGCTCTAAAAAGGGCCTTTTTTTGTTTTTTTTCCAGATGCTTGACAGACACCTGTTATTTTGTATTTTATTTCTTTTTTTTCCTTACTTTACTCCTAAAACCTTCACATAAGCTTCTCCAAAGCAACCCTTACGTTCCAAAATAGCATGCCATTTCCCATAAAAGATAAAGAAATGCCATCTACTTTAATATAAACAGCATTACTGGAATCAATATTCTCATTATTACAAAAGAATATCCTAGCTCTAAGCTTGAAAGCAAACATGCCTCAGGTTGATTGCACACCTAGCAATGTTTTGCTGAGGACAAAAAACAGAACTATTGTCCCATATTGCCCTATGTACTAAACCAGAAAAAAAACTATGGAATTTGGAAGGACATTTATTACTGCTTAAACCAAGTGTTTCAAATCTGCCAACAAAGTAGGGGCACTGACATAGCACAAATGCAAAGCACCACAGTGCAAAACCACCACATGGGGACTGTTCATCCTACCCATATATTCACAAACTTGTACAATTCCCTGTACATTGCAGTCAGGCACAGTGCTCCACACCACCTCCACTCCTTTAACATCAAAATGTTTGCCACATTACTGCATTAAGCATGGTGTTGTGAACCATGCACAAACATATCTCCAACCACCACACCCTGACTTTCTCCACCTGTGCCATCTTCACTACACATAGCCTCTTTCAACACAAATCCACAACCTCAACACCTGATTGGCTAATCCTTACAGTCCCCTTTCCCTGTTGGATATTCTGGAAAACTCTGGATGTGGCCTGCCCTGTCCACGGACAGCCGTGGTGTCCACGGAGGGTGTAACTCTTAGACAGCCCTTGTACCCTTTCCACTTCACTCTCTGTGCCATTCCCTCATTGGATACAGCTAAGCAGTCACACATATTTTCTGCACAGTACATGTACAACTCTTATAAATGCATATAAACAGAGTAACTGCCAGTTAATCTCTATAACCTATAACACAAACTTACTGTCATTTTTCCCATCTTCTATAATCAATTGTCACTTCCAAACCTGTCTACTATCTGAATTTTTTTTTACACAAACAGCTATCTAATAAAGTGTAATTTAATATTAAAAGATGGGAGAAATAACAGTATAATTGTAGAAAAACACTTTGTAGTGTATTATAAAATTACACACAGCCAGGATAAGTTCATGCATCATTATACACTCTCACAGATAAACACTATCATTAAAAAGCTCCCAGCTGAAATAACACCACTGCCTCTATATCACACCCTTCTGCTTTATTACCCACACCTTCACAAATGCATACATGCCATGCTTTTCTACACAGTTTCTGCCATTTACCCTATAAAAATAGCAAAATAAGTATATGATTATTTCTTCTATCTCCAAACATCCAATAACACAGCCTCAAGAAACCAATTGAGTTTCATACGCTTAGTATTATACTCATTGCAAAGCATGTTGAACTAACAGAGTGTAAGTAAAATATAAAGACTGCACATAGTCAAAGGAAACTGCATGCACACACTATGTTCAGTTATCAAAAAACAATACTACTAATAAAACATAAAAATCAACGTCTAAATTAACAACAGCGCTATAAACACAGAAAATGACTAACTTCTTTCCTTTACAATTGCAGTGAAGACCACTCTCCTGAAAGGCAGCAGCATCTGAAGTACAAACAACAACTCAGAAGAAACCTGCTCATTCCAAACAAAAAAGTAAGTACAATGCTACCATAATGTTCTAACTGTTACTCAAACACACTGTGGGGTTGATTCATGGAATTTGTGCACCGAAAAACAGGGTTTTGTGTGCCATTCTGCCCACAAATCCCCATTTGTTAAACAGGGATTTTCGGGCAGAACGGCACACAAATCCCCGTTTTTCGGCGCACAAATTCCATGAATCAGCCCCTTGAATGTTAGTATTGCAGAACAAAGAACTGCTTTAATTCTATACCATTAGATTTAGTATTAGTGCTTCTCCTCACCACTAGCTTACTTTGAATTGTCATCTGAACCCCAGTATAGTAACACACAAATTCAAGAATAGCCTTCCCAACTAGTTGTAGCTGCCCATTGCATAATCACACACCTCCACATACATTCTTACCATCATACTCAGACACTCATGCACACAGAACACATACACAGATCCCAAAGAATGTCTACAAAAAAGCAAGTTTGTCGAAAGCAACGCAGAAGTAGAGCAAATCAAAATAAAAGTGTCCAAAATAAGCATCCATCTCTAGCAGAATTGGTACAAAAAGTTCAAACAAAAGATCTAATAGAGTCATTAAGCGAAACAAAACAAGCTTCCAGTACAAAAACTTTGCCTCCTCTTTCAAAATGTAAAACAAAACAGAAAGTGATTAACAATAATTCAGCTACCACTATTGCTAACACTGCTCCTATAAATCTTAATGTAGTGGCAAGTAACCATACCAAAAAAAGTATTTTACAAAAAATGTTTCGCCGCAAAGTCATTCATAATCTTATAAAAACAGGAGAGAAATCATGCACAACCCTTAAAACCTACCATAGAAAATTAATCTTAGAAGCTCTCATAGACAGTGCAATCCTTCTCAAAAGGAAGTTATTTATTTTAGTGTTAAACAAAATGAAACCACTAACAAAACTAACTACTAAACTACAAAAACGACTTCTCAATAAATGGAATGTCAACAATAATAACTTCTTAAATATCTGTGGCGGTGAATGGAGTCACACCACGAGCAGAGAACCATATTTCAATGAAGAAGCATACAAACAAAAGCAAACAAATGCAATTGCCATACATAGCAGTGGTCGAGGGTATGAAAAACGTAATAATACCATAATGGAACAAGAAATGCTGCTTACAAAAATATCCCAGAAAACTCAGCATCACCTCTCCATCCAACTGAACCAAAACGTGGAGTGTACAAATTGTCAATGTGTAACATTGACAAAAAATCTTTCAAATCTTTACGCCAGATCCTCAACCAGTATGTGAAAGGCAAAGACAAATTCAAAATGAAACTACTACAAAATATGGATACCTGTCCAGTGCACAAATACACAGGACTACAAGTACATTTATTAGCCTGCATTTCAGGACCTATTTGCAAAAGCACCTTCCATCATATCAAAATTATATCAACACATCATTCAACTGCAAGAAATCTAGTCCATAAACTGTACTATGCTAAATGTCCAGCTTTGCCATTAGGCAATTTAAATAACAATCTTCTACACGGTACAGCCAAAGACCTACTCAAAGAAATAGAGCATCTACAGAGAAAATATTTTGGAAGTGAAAGCCACTCACAAAATGCAATAGCTTTACAACAAACTAGGAACAATTGTACAAATGGCAATCTCCTACTACACACATACAAAAAAGAAATACTAAAATGTAAAAGTATATCCGCTGAAGTACCAAACCATGTGTGTATGTGTGTGTGTGTGTGTGTTGCCGCAGAACTTTTTATAAAAGTAGCTCCAAAACTGTAGACATAGCATACAAAATCGAAGACAAAGAAGATTCCAAATAGTTTGAATTAGCTCGCTACATTATAGCAGAAAACAAATACGAAATAAATGACCACTTAATACTTTTCATTTACTGCACTGCAAAATTTGACAACAACCAAACTCCTTCACGTGCTATCGCAAATAACTTAGAATAATTCCCACTACCAAAACCCCTGCAACAACTCAATTTATATGAGAGCATCATAATTCAAACAGTGCACCCATTTCAAGCAATAATACGCCTTCAACCAAAAACAGCAAAATTACTTCCCTCTGAATTAGTGAAAGGCATTTGTGGCAAAGTAGTTTATTTACCATTAGATCTGAAAGAAAATGTACACACTCTGGGAGTGCAACGTCCAATGCAGCAATCTTTAATTATCTTAGTAAATGGAGTACCTACAAAAGGCAATGAAATTTGGCAACAACTCGCAGACTTACATAAAGTTAGACAATCCCTGCAATATCTAAAAGACAATAATGAATACTACAAAGAAATTAATATTGAAGAAAACCTGAGGGAAACCACTGAAATAATTCAAGAGTCACCAGAAACTGGTCATTTTGAACTTCTAGATCCTGCTACAGTATCCAATATTTTAGCCCATTATACAATTCATCCATTACACTCTACAGACACCATAGATTATGCACTAGAAACGTACCAAATGTGTCAAACCAAAGGCTCACCAATCAGCATATGGAAATAAAGTATAGAAGCACGTGCCTTTCCTCTACTCTTTACTACTGGGAAAGGAGGAAGGTACAATGATAGACCCACTCAGATAACAGCATCAGAATACTGCTCATTATAAATGTATTCTGATGATCCCAGATTTAGACAAAATGTGGAATGCATATTCCACCTACTCTTTGAAAGCTCTATGCTACGGAGTTGCACACACATTGAAATCAGGTACCCATTTTCAAAATATGTCAGCTACGCAATTACTACAAAAAGTGCAAGAAAAAGATGAGGTTCTACAATCAAGCATTACAAATCTGTTAGCAAACATGCACGGTACATAAGAATACTGGTTTCCGACGTCACGGAGATGTACCTTGTATGATAAGAAACCTTAGCCACCCACTTGGTTTGTTACATTAAGTTGTGAAGAATATGCGTGGGAAGATTTACATGATTTCATACGCATATCAAACAAAAATAAAACAAACATAGATATACTAACACCTGGAGAATTCTGCTCTCTAGATCCTATTAATGTTTCAAGATATTTCCATCATCACTTCATTGCTATGCTATACTTTATTTGTAATAAAACAGTTCCTCCCCTCGTAGAAGTGCAACACTTCTTTTGGAGAAAAGAATACCAAGTCAGAGGAGCACCACATATCCACAGGCTTTTATGAATTAAAGATGCTCCTAAATTTGGTCAAGACAGTGATGCCACTGTTTTACAGTTTATCGAAAAATAGGTCACGTGTGGAATTCCTTCACAAACAACAAATAGTGATCTTCATGCACAAATTTTTCAAAGACACAAATGTGGGAAATATTGTTGTCGCAAATACAAAAACAAAGGGAAATACTACACCAAATGCCTCTTTGGTTGCCCTAGACCAGTTACAGCAACAGGTCAAGTAAACAACTTCATGTCTTCAGTTAGACATAGTGTTAAAGGTAAATCACCTAAGAACACATATTACATAACAAGAACATAAAAAACAATCTATATCAATGATTACAATGCAATCATTGCCCTCTTATGGAATGCAAACATAGATGTGCAGTACATTGCAGACAATTCCACTGCAGTTGCACAATATGTTACAGCCTACTTAACCAAAGCAGAAAAAAACGGAGCTTCAAGACCTCTGGGATGACCTATCATCAGACAAAACACTGTCTCAGAAATTTTACAGCTTAGGCATAAAAATGCTCTCTCATAGAGAATGTGGCTGCTATGAAGCTGCAGACCGTTTAACCGGTACTTCTTTGTAAGGAAAATCTGAAAATATAGTATGGCTAAGTCTTGTTCCTCCTAAATCTAGAAAAAGAGTTCTCAAATCATACGAGGGCATAGAAACAATAGCCAAAAATGATCCCAACAGCTAAGACATTATAAAAAACAATTTTCTAGACATATACTATCCAAACAGGAGTACCACTTTGGAAACCATGTGTCTATACTACATAGCCCAAAACATCACATACAAAAATAATATAAAACCAGATGAAAACAAAGGTAGATACAGAGTGACAAATTGTGAAGGCAGCTTAGTGAAACGAAGCTTAATTAATCATATCAAATTGTCATTAAAAACTCCTAAACATAAAGAACAATATTACATGTCCCTGCTACAACTTTTTAAACTATGGAGAAAAGAAGAAGAGTTACTAGATATCTATGACTCCTATGAAGACAATTTCAAAGCAAATGAAAGCACTATAACAGATGTAAACTTTACACAGTACAAAACAATGTTGCACAATGAACAGCAACATGAAGAAGAACTCCAGGCCCAACTAGATAAGGACACTTCCGACAGTAGTCAACCTTCTGTAACAGGAAGCCAAGAACCACTGGGACAGCCACTAATAGCAAATGAGGCAGAATTAGCTATGACAGAAGTAGAAAACACCATGTCTCACTATGAAGAAGATACAGAAGACTTCAATGTACTGAAATCAAAACTGAACAATGAGCAGTGTAGCATTTTCCAAGACATAACAAAAGAAATTGAACATGGTGTAAAACATGAAAATAAAAAATGTACCTGCCAAAACTACAAACCTATGCTGCTATGTGTCAGTGGTCAAGCTGGTTCAGGAAAAACATTCTCAATCAAAATCATCAGCAAGTTCCTTCAACAATTGACAAACAACAATCTGTCAGCTGTTGTAACTGCACCCACAGGTTTAGCTGCCTACAGCATAGGTGGTTTCACTTTACACCGATTACTATTCCTTCCAGAAGAACACCAAAACAAATGAGATTATTACAAACTTTCTACAGAAGCTTCATTGGAACTACGCAGAGTTTTGAAACAAATTAAAGTACTCAAAACAGACTATGAAGAGCTCTATGGAGGAAAAGACATTATTGTTTTTGGAGATCTTCTTCAATTGACACCAGAGAAAGGTGAACCTATTTTTAAAACCTTAGGACACAAACTCTGCCGTAAAACTGTTGGCAGCATAGAAAATGTCAACCTTTGGCAACATTTCCAATACAGAGAATTAACAGAAAACATGCTCCAGTCTGCAGACCTCACATACGCCAACATTTTAAAAAGTATTAGAGTTGGTATACTATTTCAAGAAGCACAATCAATATTAAAAACCCAGCACATCCATGCACTCTATGGGCATAACTCATGTGCTACTGATTTAATGGAAAAACTAGCACACAAAAATGTCAATTGTATGTCCTTGATGCCAAATCTTGCAAGCTGTTCAAAATCCAATGAAACAATGTTGAAAAAAGAAATGCAACCAATAATTGAAATTTGCTCCACAGACAAACTGGACGTACATGGTATGACACTACCCATGTTTCAACAAGCCACAACAAGACTAAATACCTTAGAAAACTCTATATCCAACACAACTGGATTGGAGAACATATTAAAATTATCTTTAAACTGTAGAGTAATGCTTAAACGTAACCTTGACGTGGAGCAAGGACTAGTAATGGAGCACTTGGTACAGTTGTTGGCTTTCAAACATACCCAGGTGACAACAACATTCAGTTTGTCAATATTCTATTTGACAAACTATCAGAAGTTAAAAAGATAGGACGCTCAACAGCCTGATTCCTTCTTTTCAAAGACATGTATGTACGCAGAGAACAATTATCTGTAACTCTAGCATACACAGTCACCATTCACAAATAACAGGTTCTTACTCTAGATAAAGCATTGATAGATAATGGGAACACAGTCTTTAAAGACGGCATGAGCTATGTAGCACTATCACGCTTACGTACAATTGATGGTGTATTTCTAATCAACATTGATGCAAATAAAGTAAATGCCGATATTCCTTGCATTCTGGAATACAATAGACTACGTTCACTGTACACCCCATCTAAAAACCTATCCTGTTCCACAAAAAGCAAAACGTTGTAAAAGAAAAATACTTCAAACTGAAATGAAACAGGATCTCACTTCAAATCCTGCAAAGAGAGTAAAATAAGCTAATACTTCATCAATTACTAGAACCAAAGAAGAATCTACTACTCAAAGTAACTCAGGTACTTCTTCAAAGAAGCAACACATACTCCGAAGAAATGATTTGGACACAGAACTGTCAGGTCTATTCAAATTTTCAAATATAACTGATGTAAATTGCTACACAAATGTAGCAATAAATATTCTATTCCAATTGCCACCAATTATTGACAACATTTACTTGCACAATACAGACCAATGGTGTTTGCAAATGTTAGTCTTCATAGAAATGCAACCAACAATCCTGACAAAACCTACAGTGTTCATGGAATAAGACAAGAATTGGACTACTGTGCTGGAATGGTCAAATTCACTATAAACTCAGAAGAAGATCCACAAGAATGTGTAATGTACTTACTACAGGTACTGGAAAATAAAAACATACCTATAAAGGAAATATTTCAGATTTCATACACGTGGAAGCATACATGCACTCTCTTCTACCATGTGGCACAGGAACAAATAATTAACGCTTTGTGTATGTATTCATACCTAACTGTGAATCCATTACATTTCAGCATCTTGTACACAATGCAAACCATGGCAGGTTATGTACTACCTGCAATTCAGATAATCGTTCCACCTTACAAATACAGACACATAGTAAATATGTAATAGTAATGCTTTTACGTTGCAATGCTGGTGGTACCAAAAACAATTATAAACTGACTGAAATCACACATGGTCAAGTATCACATGGTAAGAAAACGTTCAAAATAATAGGTATAATCTACCACGCAGAAGCCACAACCAATGCAGGTCACTACACTGAATATATAAAAAAGAATTGTGGATGGTTCGAATGTAATGATACCGCCATTCTAAAACAGTGGTTACCAGCAAATCTTTTAAACACTTACTTAATATTCTTAAAACCAAAATTTAATAACTAATCTTTCTATGAAAATAAAAAAAAACTTCAACTTCAAAACTATGAACAGTTAGAATACTCCAACATGTATCTAACTGCCCCAAGATTCTACAACAACCTAACAGATAAATGAACACCACTAAAATGAAACAAGAAATAAACAGTTAGAATACACCAACAGGTATCCAACTGCCCCAATATTCTGCAACAAGCTAAACGGATAAATGAATAACACTAAAATCAAATAAGAAATATACAGTTACAATACACCAACAGGTATCTAACTGCCCCAAAAATCTGCAACAAGCCAACAGATAGATACTATGAAACAAGAAATAAACAGTTAGAATATGCCAACAGGTATCTAACTGCCCCAGAAATCTGCAACAAACCAACAGATAGATGAATACCACTACAATGGAAAAATAAATAAACACATAGAATACACCAACTGCTATCTAATTGCAACAATACTACCACCACTTCCAAATCAAAAACCATACACCTATTCAATTGCTCCTACTGAAAACAATGAAAGAAATATATTGTACCATGTGACATGTAGATACCTGTTTGCCTAGGAATTACAGACATAATGGTAGAGAAAATGCCTAGGTTACAAATATAGGAAGTCCTGCATGTATTATAGACATAAAGGTAGAGAAAATGCCTAGGTTACAAATACAGGAAGTCCTGCATGTATGGACTTTCCTCTAATGTTTGCCTCTGCTCTTGGTTGCCTAGGGAACAGGCGTTGTTGAGACAGAACCGGAGAATGACGGTTATAGCTGGGCTTACTAGAGGTGTTCACTGCAGAAGTTGTGAAAAATATTAGCTGCCAACCTAATGACACTGAACCGCCTGCTGAAGAGGCTTCGTATCACAATAAAAACAGGCTGATCATTATCGCCGAACAAGTTAATGATTTGTTGCGCCGTTGCGCTCGTTTAGAAGGAGCAAGATAAATACGAGGCGGCCGTTGCCGCCACAAGAAGACAGTGACTGCTTTCAATCCCAGATGAGGAATGAAGGGAAATATTTTCTAAATAACGCGTTTGTGAGCGTGTGAACGAAGCAAAAGTCCGACTGAGGATTTTATTACAATGTACGTGGTTCCGCTTGGTCTGAGAGAGAGATATAGAGCCGTGGTGAGTGAAGGATGGAACGTGGCTCAGCGATCGTTGTCGCTGCATGAACTTAAATGAAACTGATGCCGTAGCGTCTATAGACAAGGAAGTTAAATAGATGAAAGCGATCGTTGTCGCTGTGTGGACATTAATGAAAGTGACGCCGTAGCGTCTATAGACAAGGAAGTTTACGAGATGAAAACGACTGTTGTCGTTGTCTGAAGTTTACTGTGGAAGCGCCGTTGTGTAACAGAAGTACATGTAATCCAAGACACCGCAGAATTAACTGTTACTGGAGGAAAGGGAAATTCCTAGGGGAAAGGAAGTGGTGACTAGTACAGAGTCAAACGAATAGCCTCAAACAAAGGGTTGCCACTTATAGAGAAGCTGTTCGAATGCCCTCCCTTGTAACAAAGGAAGTTGTCCAGAGCTTAAAAGGATATTCCTGCAGAAATTAAAAGCTTTCTTAAAAGAGGGGACCAAACTGATATTTCATATACAAGATACTCCGAGTTGCTTAAAGAATAAAGAATGGTAGAAGACCAGGAATAAAGGGACAGGCCAGAGAAATGATGAGAAGAAAGGAGAAATATATAGAGACTGTTAAAAGAAAAGGGGAAGAAAAAAGAGAAGAGAACAGGGAAGAGGGAAGAGACATTAAAGAACAATAACAACACTTACCTGGACTTACCATTGAAAGGCATCCTGTTCCAGGAAGGAAGCGGAGAGACAGAAGAAGGCATATCCTTTACCAGTAAACCTAAAAAGAAAATATATATATTAATAAAGGAAGTGGGTTCTCTTTGTAATCCATACCAACTACCTAATGGCTCAGACTTTTATTTATGTTATTTAATTGACATTTTCCACATACCACAAACATACAAAGTTTTTTTTTCCTTTTTTTTAATCCAGCATGGATTTCTTTCCCACAGACCCAATGATTTAATAAACAAACACAGGAACTGAGCAAATTGCACAGAACACTGGTTTGAACTATAGTACTTCTACTAGGGCCAGATTACAGAAACTTTGCGCCAATGCAATGGCAAAGTTGCACCCAATTAGCACCAGGGAAAAGTTTGCCCAATTTTTTAAAACACTGGCAAACACTAGAAAACTAATGCACCATGACAAGGGCAGTTTGGCATATTAAAAGCACCAGGGCAAAAAATGCCATAGTGCAAAAAAAGATGCATTTCTACTGCATTTCTGCACCAGGGCAAAGTTTGCCCTAGTGCTAATACGGAATGGTATTAGCACTAGGGCAAACTTTGCCCTGATGCAAAAATGCATAAAAAATGTATCTTTTTTGCATAGGGCAATTTTTGCCATGCTGCTTTTAATATGTCTAACTGCACTTGTCATGGTGCAATAGTTTTGTAATGTGTCCCAGTGTATTTAAAAACAGGGCAAACTTTGCCCTAGTGCTAATACCGTGCAACTTTGCACTTGCACCGGTGCAACATTTCTGTAATCTGGCCCCTAAAGTACTAGTATGCAATGCAATAACTCATTATGAACTACCTACACTAACATATGATATTTTCTTTTATCACAGAGATTGAAAAAGAATGTCTGCTCCAATTACCCATGTCATGAAACAACTGCATACAACCACAATAGTCAAACAGTAAGTATATAATGATTTGACTCACACACGCCACAGCATAACACACCCATACAAGCAAACACCTGACCATAGACCACAAACCAAAATGTTTGCTTCCATGGGTATTTTATGCTGCAGTGCTTGTTGCCAAATCCTACAATCTTGACTGCATGGCCTGGCCAAAACTCTACATACAGCCTCAACAAAGGAAAGAGTAAGTATATAAATAATAATTAGACTCACAAACACTGCAATATAACACAACCATGCAAACAAACATTTCACCAATAAATACAACCCAAAATGCCTAGAGCCTGCAATACCAACATTCTGAACACAATCCAACAAACAAACTAACACACATCATCTCACTATCCTATACACACTATTACACTACTGCCTATCAGTACACACATTTTTGAAAACATATCCCCTAAGCAGCCCACATACCACAGTCAAAATGTTTGGTAGCATGGGTGTGTTATGCTGCAGTGGTTGTGGCCAGGGCCTAGAGTCTTGGGTGCATGGCTGTAGGCCTGTGGCATAAAGCCTTATCTTTGGACAGGCTGACTTTAAATAAGGGTGATGTGGACGAAGGTCATGCTAGTTGGGGACTAGATATGTCAGATGAAGAGAGAGAAACCTTCTGTGGGGAGGAGGGAGAAAGTGAATGCAGTCCTGAGAGATGTCTGCAGACAGACAAGGAAGTGAGATGGTCTGATCTAGAGCACCCTAAAGATAGGATGCCATATCCTATAGCATATCCAGAGCACTCTAAAGGACAATCACATAGTGAGAAGGGAGAGTCTCCATCATATGTGAGCAGACTGAGGTCCCTGCCAGGAAGGAGGCAATCAGGAACCATTGTCCCCACTAAGGATAGGCAGACGATGTGAGCTGATTACAGATTTGGGTTCTCACAATTCCCTTTATTGGAGAAAGGAGGAGCCAGACCACAGTATATTCCATGGTCACAATTGGATAACGATCAATTAAGGTGCAAACCTCAAAGGTTAATGGCTGGGGAGGTGAAATGGATGTATGAGCTAGAAGAGATGACAGGAGGAAATACACTGGCAATAGGGGACATTAAGGGTCTCCTAGCAGCCATTCTTGGGGATAGCGCTGATGACATTTGGACGAGAGCAGGCTATTCAAGTGTCACGGCACAGAACAATAATTGTAGAGCCGATGTCTGGAAAGCGCTCAGGGAACAGTACCCTTATAAATCAGATATGGGTGCAATTATGGCACCTAAAATGAAAGATGAGGAAGATCCACTTGCTTACATTCAAATTATTCACATCACTGGACTTTGTAAACGAGGGAGCCGTGGGGGAATTTCAGTGACAGTATTTTACCACATTATGTGTCAGGGATTGCCAGAGCAGGTGCAGAGACAGCTCAAGAAATTGGTGGGAATGGAAGCAAAGCCATGGGCAGAAATACTGTTGACTACTGCACATCACTGTCAGCTGTTACAAGAGAAAAATAAGAAGAAGGAAGAAGCTAGAAAACTTGAGGAAGCAAAGTTAGTTCAGAAGAAATTGTCAAAGTATGCCATAGAAGGGTCGGTATTGCCAAGCGGAGAGGAACTTGGAATGCAGCAAGCAGTGGGTGCATCGCAAGCGAATAATCAATGCCAGATGGACCAACGAGGGAATGGGCTTATGCCACGAGGTACAGGAATGGCTTACAGAGGAAGGGGTGGTTTTCAAAATAACCAAAGCGGGTTTCAGAATATGCAGAATGATAATCAAAATATGCAAGGAAGATTTAATCAAGGGGGCTAGTCAGAAGAACTCCTCCTACATGTTGGACATGTGGAATGACAGAGCACATGGCGCGAACATGTGGAAGCCAAAGGTATGTACAGAATGGGCAATTCTCAAGAGAGGGGACAGCTTATCCTCCAGCATATAGCTCACAAGCTAGAGATGGGTTTGTCCAAGATCAGACAGTATATCAAGCACAAGCGCTGTAAATGCAACAGGTATTGCAACCACAGCAAGCACCATTGAATCCACCGCAAGGGCAGTCACAACACGCACCCATGCAAATACAACAGAATGCAAACACGGGACAGTTATTGACTCCTATAATAGGGGGTGTCACTATGGTGGGGGGAAATCATTTTACGGGTATGGGGATAAGCATGTACTCACAATAGGGTAGCTCAAAGGGTGACTTGATGTGTTCAGTTCTATCGGTGACACCAGACCCCAAGAGGAACCAAGGGTTTATGTGATGATAGGAGGCAAATATTTTTCTTTTTCAGTAGACACTGGGGCAAGTAAAAATAAGGGCACCTGGCGGGGTCCTGATCTACCCAGGAGGGTACGTATATAATAATAAAAAATAATCAGGATGTGAGATTCTACAAAAAGCAAGCTACGGTTCTGAACAAATTAGTTTATTTCAAAAAACCACAAGTGTTATTGTTCAATTAGTTTACATAGCTTTCGATAAGCATGAAAGGCTCAAAGGAACAGACAGGAGTAATTAAAATTGGTGGAAATACAGAATGAGTATCAACCTCTTTTGTATTGAGGTACAGAGTTCCACCTAAGGGCACAGTGGTATACAACAGTTTGAAGAACATACATTTAAACAATAGTGCACCCGGGACATAGAGTGGTCCAGGGCATGGTAAACACAGGGTGTACACAACATAATCTACAAGACATACACGGAAAAGGGTTTTTGCAGTTGTGTCACTGGGGATCGACAAAGGTGTGTTTCGGCCATGAAGGCAGAATTGTCACCTGGATAGTGTTGGCCTTCTTCAGGATGAACACCAAATGTGGTGTAGTCCGTATTGTCTGCTGCTGTGGTAGGAGTAGTGATGCTGTACAAAACCATCCGAGGATTAGTGCTGGATGGTTGGTGCGAGATTGCACTTAGGGGAGCCGTGGGTTCCTGAGGTATCAATTTCGGTCAGGGTCCTATTGGCTAGAGGAGAGCCTAAAAAGGTCCCTCGTCGCGAGCCGTGAGAACAACGTGCGTCGTCGGGGGATCTGCTGCTGTAATGGTAGCTGTGAATATCCGATGTTGCGAAATGCTATGAATGCGCAAGGTTTCTCTGGAGCTACAAGCAGAGTTCCTTTTACTAATGAACTACTAGTCTCCATAGGAGAGTGTGACATGCCTGTCCCATTATTGCATTCACAGCAGACACCGGTTAATATTCTGGGCCGAGATTTAATTACGAAGATTAATATGATGATTTCTTTCACTGATGAAGGCATAGTGTGTTCTTCTCCAGGGATACATTAGATGAACATGGGCAAATTTATATTGGTGTTTACAGGGCAAATCGCTCTGCAAGGAATGCCATTAGAGCCGGAGGTCTTTCTTTATGCAGTATGCATTTTATTGACATGGCTACCCGGCTAAGTGGGAAACATTATGAGAATACCTGATGAGTTTCTGTTTAGGCCACAGATACCTATGTACAAAGAGGGGGGGCCTACTATTCCCCTAGGGTTAACTGCAGCCATAGTGCGGGGGGAATTGGCCATGCTCAAAGGAACCGATGATGAGTACAGGCCATGACAACAGTAATTGCTATTGGGGAAGGGTATAGATTGACTGATGTCACTGACGAGGATATGTTCAGAGATAATTCATCAGATGATGAAGTAATATTCGAGATGAGTATTACATGTAGGATCAGAATAGAGAAAAGGGAAATCCCACAGCGAATGGTGATAGTGCGGCAGTGCCCAGCATTTTTTGATGAAGATTTGGGGAAAGTGCCAAACTCCTTATGGACTGCAGGCCCCTATGACATAGGCCTATTGAAGGGGTAGGGGAGGATAAGATTAAGCTGAAGCCAGGAGCAATTTTACCTCAAGCAAGGAAGTATCCTATGTTTCGAGAGGCGGATGAGGGTATTTTCAAGACTATATCAGCTGTAATGGAAAAGGGAATCTTAGTGACATCAGAGTCACCATGCAATACTGTGGTGTACCCTGTGAAAAAATCAAAAGGAGGGTCTTGGAGACTATTTGAGGACATCAGACCAATTAACCAGATTGTAGAGGCAAAGTTTCCTTTAGTTCCGAATCCAACGATAAAACAAACATAGATATGTTCAGGGCCCCACAGAGGCACGATATTTCACAGTGATTAATTTGAAAAATGTGTTTTTCTCAATCCCGTTGCGTATGGACTCCCAAGACATTACGCCATTTACATTTTGCCAAACTAAGCTGAAGAGCACTCATTTGCCTCAAGGATACTGTGAATTTCCATCGATCTTTAATAGGGCCCTGCAGATGGCCTTAGGCAATATTTATTTGAAAAGTGTTGTGCTGCAGTACGTAGAGGATATTTTGGTTTGTAGCACAACAGAAGATGAGTCCAGGCAAGATTTGATTCAGTTAATGATCATTCTAGCAGACAAGGGAAATAAAGTGGACAAGGAGAAATTGCAATATTTTCAAGAAGAAGTGTTGTATATCGATCAGCTAATCTCACATGAAGGGAAGAAAGTCACACCTCAAAGAGCTGAGGTGATTATGAAAACAGCAAAACCACACATGATATCAGTTTTTGGGATTGTGCAACTATGTTAGAGCATGGGTATTGATTATAGTTCATACACAAGACCCCTTTTGCATGCTCTGAAGAAAGCACAAGTGAATAAGGAAAACATAGAGTAGAATTAGGGAATGGAGAGCGGTTTTGAAGAATTGAAGAAAGCAATTTGTACAGCTCCAGTTTTAGGAATTCTCAACTATTCTGAGGAGTTCTTTTAATTTTCACACACAAATGGGACAGATATGACAGCAGTGCTCATTTATTTATTTATTTATTTCATTTGTTACATGCCCAGACCCTGGGGTATCACTGCGTGGTTACAGACATCTTAGTAATTAGTCATACAATAGAGCAGCATATAGAGCATAACATTATGCAGATACAGGTTATACACTGGGAAAAAAGTTGCAATTGGGGCTAGTAGACAATCTACTAGTTGGGAACATTTTACTAGTTCAGTATAAGCGGGATGTTAGTATTGCTAAAATAGCCACATTTTTAGTTGCTTTTTAAAACTGGGGAATGAGTTTGCTTTTTTTATGTTAATGGGGAGGGAGTACCAGAATTTAGGAGCTATGACTTGGAAGATGCTACCCGCAGGTATTGTTATACCGGGGTGATACTAGGAGAAGATTTTCGTTCGATCTAAGTGTTCTGGTGGTTACTTTTCTTCTGTATTGCATTATTAAGATAGATTGATGCTTTTTTGGCAAGGCTTTTATGCGCAATGCAGAGAGTTTTGAAAACAATTCTAGCTTCAATGGGTAGCCAGTGGGCGTCTTTACTAATTTTGGATATGTGGTCACATTTTATTTTAGCCCTAAAGCTGCCCTAAGAGCTTTATTTTGCATGAGTTTAATTTTCCTCAGGTTAGTCTTGGAGGTCCCTCGCAGTAGTACATTGCAATAGTCCAGTTTGGATAATACCAACACTCTGGCCAGTGTAAGGCAGTTTGTTGGGGTCAGGAATTGGCGACTTAACGCTATTAGTTTACACATTGGGGTACAAACCCCTGGCATATTACAGTGGGATTTTAGATCCAGTTATGAGAGGGTACTTTCCTTGCGAACAATCGCTGTTAGCAGCCACATTCACAATAGAGAGGTCTTCTAGTATTGTGATGGGATATTCTATGACATTGTTTGTTGAGTATGCTTTGTTTGCCATTTCGGAGTACCCTAAGGGTACATTGACATTTCAGAAGGCTTCTGCATATGAGGTACGCATATTGAATCCAGCGATCAAAATAGTCAGGTGTAAAATAGTGTACCCTGCCATATTTGTAGCTGAGCCTGTGGCAGAGAGTGAGCATGTGCATGATTGTTCTAATTATGAGCAGTTCTATGATGCTATTCCTCGCATAAAGGAGAATACGCTAGCAGGGGGAGAGGTTCTCTCTATTGATGGGTCTTCAAAAATTGATCAAACTGATGGGGAAAGACATTCAGTTTCGGCTGTGGTAAGAAACAGTGCCAATGGGGAATTTGAAGTGGTAGCAAGTGCAAGACTACCGTCTCACCTTTTGGCACAAGCTGCAGGATTATCTGCCCCAGGGAGGGCTGAATCAGATGCCCCCTCCTGCATTTGGTGTGGGGGGAGAGGGTCAACCACCAGTACATTAGAACATTATCTGGGGGTGTAGGTGGCCCCTCAGCCCTCGCTAAAGGGCAGCCTGACATTTTGAAATATTTTCTTTGTTTACTAAACCTGCCTTGGCACAGAGGGTCACATTGGTGTGCCAATCTGGCCCTGGGGTGCACAAACCTTACTGCCCCACCCACTGGGGGGCATGTCCCACACCACCCTATCCACTGCCCCACACCATTCCTTCCCACACTACCCCCTTTTCCCACACCAATCACAACCAAACTACATCCAACCTCCACTATGTGCACTACACATAATAAGTTGCCCCCTGTGCCTATAGCCTCAACCGCCTCCCCTCCTGACATCTCTAAGCGTAACGAGAGACTAATCAGCAGACTATCGTCAAGCAGGCACTCAGCAGTAGAATATACCCATAAACTCATACGCTTAGATCGCCCTGGATGCACTGAAAATAATCGCAGGTGCAATAAGAAAAGGTGTACAGCCCCACTGAACAACCTAGGGGATATTAGCCCCAGTCTACCAACGAAGGACCCACAAACAAAGCCCATTAAGGGAGCATTACTGAATTCAGGTCATTGGTAGCACAAGCAACTGAGATTGCCGACATTATTGTGAACAATAACCTTGACTTCCTTGTAATGACAGAAACTTGGCTGCATGAGGCAGCAGGCCCTTCTATTGCCCTAGCCGTCCCAGATAATGACTCATTCTCTGTGTAGACAGACCTATGGCTCGCGGAGGAGGAATAGCCATTATCTTTAAAGCCACTCTCAATATAAGACCAGCTACCCCTACGTCGCTAGCATCATGTGAACTCCTCTCAGTTAAGTTCCAAACCTCACCTAACACTACTATCACACTACACATCATATACAGGCCTCCAGGACCCCTTGGGTCCTTTGAAGAAGATATCACAGCCCTATCAGCCGACACCACCAAACCCACGGCACAAAATATCATTTTAGGAGGTTTCAACTTCGGTTACAAGGACACTAGCGAACCACACGCCATCTCTCTAGCCTCTGCACTAATAGAAAAAGGCTATACTCAAATTAGCACCAAACCTACCCACGAAAAAGGAAGGATACTTGACTGGGTTGCGGTTCTCAATTGTACATCACCCTACTAGATCCGACTCCACTAGTATGGTCAGACCACCACTTTATCACCTTTGAATTGCATATCAATAACCTGGAAAAGATAATACCCATCATTGCTCCCCTTGCCTCACAAGGAATAAACTTCACATCACTGCAGATGCCCTAGTTCCTTTGGTAGCCCCCCTACTAACGCCCTACCGGACACCAATGATCCTAACACTCTAATTAACATCTACAATGAGACCATGACTAAAGCTATTGATGCTATTGCCCCGCTAAAACTACGAAAAAGCAAACCCAAAGTCCGTCTTAATTCGTGGTTCACTCCTGAGCTAAAAACACTCCGTACTGAAAAAAGAAAATGGGAATCACGTTGGAAATCATCCCCTACACCCAAAAACAAAACTAACCTTGCCATTATCCCCTGTCCCGGGAGGATAGCTCAGCGGCAGAGTGTGCGTCTTGGAAGCAAGACGACACGAAGCAACACTGGTTCGATCCCCGGGTCCGCGCTTAGAAACCTCTGGGTGTTTAAGCGCGTTATAAATATGTAACTAAGACAAAAAAAAACACAATTACGCAACTAAGAAAAACAAACAGCGCCTCGATGCCTGTGGGCTGTGTGAGCGCTTTATAAATGTAAAATAAATAAATAAATAAAATTATCACTGCCACCTACAAAAAGAAGATAATCCAGGCTAAAAAAGAAACCTATAATGACAGAATAGCCGAAGCCAGCTCCAGTACTAAAGAATTATTCAACATTCTAAGCAAACTAGAGAACCCAAACCCACTGCCAGATACATGCACTAAGTATAAAGCCTGGTGCATCAGCATTCAAAATGCCCTTTCCAATAAAATTAAAGGACTGCAGACCAAAATAGCCGACAAAATATCCCAACTAACAGTCATTACACCAGCACCTACCCCTACCCCCCACATTAACTCAGGTTTCCCATTAAAAAATGTCACCATTCCTGAAGTCCACAAAGTCATTGCATCCCTTAAACAATCTAACTGTAAGGGCGATAGCTGCCCAGCCCAGATTATAAAAGATGCAGCTAGAGACCTTGCCCCATTCATTACTAAACTTGTAAACTCCTCCTTCTCTAACAACTCCGTCCCTAGCAATCTCAAACAGTCTTGGGTCCTACCACTATTAAAAAAACAGACCCTTGACAGACGGCTATACCCACTAACTACAGACCAATTACGACAGTCCCCTTTCTATTGAAAATTTTGGACAAAATAACCTACTTGCAAATACAAGATTATCTTGAAGCTCACAAATTACTCGATACCCGTCAATCTGGCTTCAGACCCCAGAATGGAACAGAAACCGCACTTGTCGACCTCAAAAGCCAGATCGATGAATTAAAAGACAAAAGAAAGATGGCCATCCTACTTCTACTCGACCTCTCTGCAGCTTTTGATCTGGTGGATCACTCCATACTTTGTAACCACCTATCCTCAGAGGCCCACTTCTCCAGTTCTGCAGTTGCCTGGATCCAATCTTTCCTCGCTAACAGAACTATGCACATGTTCTCACCTTCAGCAGCTGCTGACCCCATCCCCATCACCTGCGGAGTCCCTCAAGGATCCTGCGTCTCACCCACTTTGTACAACATTTTTACAAAGCCACTATTTGACAAACTGGCCGTCTGGGTGTCACTTACACAAATTATGCGGATGACACCCAGATACTCCTACCCCTTTCAGGAACCTATGATATAGACGTCGCCCGGATTGACGAAGTCGACATCATCATTCAGGCATTGATGGCCACAGATGACCTATGCCTGAATGATGATAAGACAGAATTACTCCTAGTCGGATCATCTAATAACCCTCAATACACAAATATCATCATCGATGGGAACAGTTTACCCATTGCCAAACATGTAAAAACTTTAGGTTTCTACCTCGATGCCCAGTCTAACCTAATTAAGCAGATTAACATGACCTCATCGGCCACAGCCTACACAGGCAAGTTGATCAGAGCTTGTAGACCTTTACTATTCCCCACCAGCTGCCTTACTCTGGCGAGAGCGCTCATAAAATCTAGATTGGATTATTGTAACAGCCTTTATCTAGGAGCAAACAAAACTATCTTAAATAAACTCAAGATCATGCAAAACAAGGCGCTCAGAGCAGCGTTGAATATTCCCAAAAGAGACCACATATCAAAAACTAGAAAGCACTACAGGTGGCTCTCTATACATGACAAAATTGACTTAAAAACTATCTGCCTCACTCACAAAGAGCTTAACCACCAAGGCCGCCCCTATCTCACATATAAGTTCACATGGAAGGTATCCACCAGAATCACTAGATCATCCAACGTACCATGTCTGGCGGTGCCCAGATACAATCTAAAAAGAGCCGGAGGCTCCAGCTTCCCGGTATTAGCCGCCCAGCTTTGGAACACTCTCCCTCAGAATATTCAGACCATTCAAACCTTCAACAAATTCAGAAGCCATGTTATCACATGGATACTCAACAAAACAGAAAATAACAGCTCTTGATACCATTGACCGCTAGGTGGTCTGCACAACTAGTATGCGTCATCCATCCTATACTACTGCTATGACCTATGTATAATATGTATAATGTTAATTAGTACCCGGCGAGAGTGAAGCAGAATGCAACACGCATTCTGATTGGCTCTCGCCGCGTCCTTACCCGGCCGAGAATCCTTTGATTCTCGGCCGGGACTCCAGCTGCCTTGTCCTTGGCGGGGGGGGGGCATGGCAGCCCCTCAGCCAATGAGGAGGCTCGAAGCGGGGCCATTCCCGCTCTGAGCCTCCCCATGACTGAGAGGCTGCCTCCGCCCCCCGCTGGGGACTCGGGTAAGTTTTTTTTTTTCCCCTTCCCTCCCTCCCTCCTCCCTACCCCACCCCACTTACCTTCTTGCTCCTGCGTCCCTGGTGGGGGACGATGGCAGCCTCCAGCAGTGTGGAGACTCCGCGCCTCCACACAGCTGGAGGCTTCCATCGTTCCCTGGCAGGGAGGAAGGTAGGTTGTTTTTTTTTTTCTCCCACCTTCCCCAAAATCCACTTACCTTCTGCTTCTTTTTTTTTCGTGAACGGATGCGCTGGGAACACTTGTTTTCCCAGCGCGTCCGTTCCCGAAGGCCGCCATGGAAAGAGAAAACGTTTTTTTTTTTCTGTCCCGAAACGCCGCAGGGCCGGGGTACTAATAGCAATATAACCCTTGTGGCGGGGGCATTACCGACTCAGGTAATGCCCCAGGGCCTTCGTTACTAAGTCGGTAATGCCCCCGCCGCTCGGGTTATATTGCTTAATTACATGGCCACATTAGTGGCCATGTAGTTATGGTTAAGTTGGTGTTTCCATAGGAAGAGCACTTTTTGGGTGGCTTATAACTTCGCTCCCCCTGGACGAATCCTCACCAAACCTTGCAAAAAAAGTATATGGCCCACTCTGAACTTTTTTGCAAAGTTTGTTGAGGATTCGTCCAGGGGGGAAAAGTTATAGGGGGTGTCCCAAAACTTGTTTTTTTCCCATAGACTGAATGGGAAAAAACTTTGCGCACGGCTACAGCCTGAACCGCTCGACGGATTTACACCAAATTTGTGGCAGGAGCGGCGGCCTGGTCCCGAAAGCGTGCTTTTGCAAATTTGGTGTAAATCCTTCCAGTAGTTTTTTTAAAAATGACCAAAATGTAAGGCAAAAAAATTAGTGATATCTGTGTTCGCTTCGCGGACGGACTTCCCTGTTCGCTCCATGGACAGCACCCCAATTGGCCCAGCGGCTTGCGTCATGTCCGCGGACATGCGACGTGTTCGCTGATTGGGCGGCGTGGTGCGTGATGCGCGTCAGATTTTCTGTCGCGCCCGCCATCTTGCATTTCCGGAAGTCCGCAGACAGCGCGGTGAAAGTTTGTTCAAAATGTGTATTTAGTAGAGTGTGTTGGTGTGTAGAAGTCTTTGGGGAGGATGGGGGAGTATGAGATAGGTTCAAAGTTGTATTTTGTTTATGTGCCAGATGCTTTTGTTGTGTTCGATTTGTCTGTGGACAACACGGCTGTTCTGGAATGTTCGTAAATAAACAGAATGGATTCGGTGTCAACTTGAAAGTGTTCTACGAACACTCGTGGGGTCTTGGAATGTTTGCAGGGGGTTTCCTGGAGACGTTGTCTGTATTGTTCGTTAGCAAGGTGAACATTTTTTAAGATCAATCGCGGTGTCCTGAAATGTTCCTACATAAAGAAAATGGGGGTGTCCTGAGGACGCTGTTTGTATTGTCATCTGGCAAGTTGAATGTGTCCTAGGACCTTCCCCCTGTCCGCGGACATAAAAATGGTTGCAATGCTTGCATCTATGGGTGTGATATGCTGCGGTGGTTGTGGCCAGGGTATAGAATGTTGGGTGCATGGCCATTTGGCCATGCACCCAAGAGTGTATGCCCTGGCCACAACCACCGCAGCATATCACACCCATAGTGGCTTTTAACTTTGGGTCAAAAACTAATTCATAAGGAACAATGTTATAAGCTTGTATGGGTGTGATATGGTGCGATGGTTGTATTTATCTTGTTATACGTACTATTTGGTTTAGTAACGGGAGTCCATGTTTTTCTTGTTCATTTCTGTAATAAAAGAAAATAGAATGTTAGTATTAGTATTTTATAATGACTTGTTACATTGTACAATCAACATTTTCTTCTTTTTATTGACCCTCATATTTAGTAGATTACAAACCAGAGTACTGTGCAATTTGCAAAGTTTCTGTGTTTGTTGCTAAAATCATTGGGTCTGTGGGAGAAAAAAAATCCATGTTGGATTAAAAAAAAAACCTTTTTCTGTTATGCTACAGTTTATTTATTTGTTTGTTTTCCGCGTTTACTTGTTCTTTCTGCCTAATGCTTTATGCATTGGATTGTTTCAGTTTTTGTGAGCAGTAAGATATTAGGTATTTGTTTGGATATTGTAAAATTTTGGCCCAGTTAGATACCAGTAGGCGTATTCTAACTGTTTATGTTTTGATATAATTTCGTGGTATTGATTTATCTGTTTGCATATTTGTAAATTTTCGGACATTTAGATACCAATTGGCGTATTCTAACTGTCTATTTTTTGCTCTATTTGAGTGGTATTAATTTATCTGATTAGTTGTTGTAGAATCTTTGGGCAGTTAGATAGGTTTTTAAATATTGTGACAGTTTATATTTTTTTTACTACAAGTGTACTTAAGGTTTAAGTACAGTTCAGTTATCAAATTTTGGTTTTAAGAACATTAAATACGCGTTTGTAAGATTAGCTGTTAATCTCTGCTTTAGAGTAACGGTACTATCATTACATTCAAACCATCCACATTTTTCTTTATATATGCAGTGTAGTGCCCTGAGTTGGTTGTGGCTCCTGCGTGGTAGATTATACCTATTGTTGTGAAGGTTTTCCTACCAAGTGATATTTGACCATATGTGAATCCAGTCAGCTTGCAGTTGTTTTTCGTACCATCTGCATTGTAACGTAGAAGCATTAGTATTACGTATTTACTATGTGTTTGTATTAGTAATGTGGAGCGATTATCCGAATTGCAGGTAGAACATAATCTACTGTGGTTTGCATTTTGTACAAGTTGCTGAAATGGAACGGATTCACAATTAGGTATTGATATATAGACAAAGCGCTCATTGGGGATTTGTTCTTGTGTCACATTGTTGCAGAGAGTGCATGTATGTTTTCACATGTATGAAATCTGCAAGAGTTCATTTATAGGTATGTTTTTGTTTTCCAGTACTAATAGTAAGAACATTAGAAATTCTTGTGGATCTTCCTGTGAGTTTATAGTGAATTTCACCATTCCAGCACAGTAGTCCAATTCTTGATCTAGTCCAATTCATAGTCCAATAGTCCAGTAGTCCAATTCATAGACTCTCTTGATCATATTTTGTATCTATTCGGCATGTAAACCGCAACTGCTGCCTTCCTGTGATATTTTGCATTCTATTATTTGTATTTTGTATTTATACAGTGTATGTATTCCCATGACCCCACCCTGCAACCTAAGCTTCGCATTTTCTGTACTGCTGCGCCCGGCTACCTTCGGGTTTGGTGCGCATTATAAGTGAATAAAACAAACAAACTTGTCTTATTCCATGAACAGTATACGGGGTGTCAGGATTGTTTTTTGCGTTTCTATGAAGTACTAACATTTGCATACACAAAGGGTCTCCAAAGTGTAAGTAAAGTTGTCAACAATTGCTGGTATTTGAAATAGAATATTGATTGCTACATTTGCGTAGCAACTTACACCTATTTCATTTATAAGTTTAAATGGACCAGGTAGTTCTGTATCTGAGTGATTTTTTTTTAGTTTGTCTTCCTTCTTTGACGAAGTACTTGGTTTACTTTCCCTAATTGGTTCTTTTTTGCTTGTGGTACTTGATGAAGTTTTAGTTTCTTTTAGTCTCTTTGGAGTATTTGCAGTGACATCCTGTTGCATTTCTGTTTCATTTAGTTTTCTTTTAGAACATTTTCCTTTTTGTGGAACAGGATATGTTTGTAGATGGGGGGTGTATAGTGAACGAAGTCTATTGTATTCTAAAATGCAAGGAATATCAGCGTTTACTTTACTTGCATCAAAGTTTATTAGAAATAGACTGTCAATTGTACGTAGGCATGACAGTGCTACGTAGCTCATGCCTTCTTTAAAGACTGTGTTACCAATGTCTATCATTGCTTTGTCTAGAGTAAGACCTTGTGATTTATGAATGGTGACTGCGTATGCAAAAGTTAGAGAAAATTGTTCTCTGCGTACATACATGTCTTTGAAGAGAAGGAATCGAGCTGTTGAGCGTCCTATTCTTTTTACTTCTGAAAGTTTGTCAAAGAGAATATTGACAAACTGAATTTTGTTGTCACGTGGGTATGTTTGAAAGCCAACAACTGTACCCAGTGCTCCATTAACTAGTCCTTGGTCCACGTCAAGGTTACGTTTAAGCATTACTCTGCAATTTAAGGATAATTTTAATATCTTTTCCAAGCCTGCTGTGTTTGAGATTGATTTTTCTAAACTATTTAGTCTTGCTGTGGCTTGGTCACACATGGGTAGTGTCATTCCATGTACATCTAGACTGTCTGTGGCGCTAATTTCCATAATTGGTTGCATTTCTTTGCTTAACATTATTTCGTTGAATTTGAAACAGCTTGCAAGAGTTGGCATTAAGGCCATACAATTGACAATTTTGTGGGCTAATTGTTCCATAACATCTGTAGCACATGCATTATCACCATAAAGTGCATGAATGTGCCAGGTTTTCAATATTGCTTCTGTTTCTCTAGAAAGTATACCAACTCTGATACTTTCTAAGATGTTGGCATAAGTGAGATCTGCAGATTGGCGCATGTTTTCTGTTAATTCTCTGTATTGGAAATGTTGCCAAAGGTTGACATTTCCAATGCTGCCAACAGTTTTACAGCAGAGTTTGTGGCCTAATGATTTGAAAATAGGCTCACCTTTTACAGGTGTCAATTGAAGAAGATCTCTGAAAACAATGATGTGTTTTCCTGCAAAGAGCTCTTCATAGTTTGTTTTGAGTACTTCTTGTAATCTGAGGTGAATCAAAGCCAACATTAGGTTGGACACCATGCTCACTTCATCTATTAGTAGCATTTTCATTTGTTTCAATAATCTGCGTACTTCCATTGCAGCTTCTGCAGAAAGTTTGTAATAATCTAACTTGTTTTGGTGTTCTACTGGCAGCAGTAGTAATCGGTGTAAAGTGACACCACCTATGTTGTAGGCAGCTAAACCTGTGGGGGCAGTGACAACAGCTGACAGTTTGTTGTTTGTCAATTGTTGAAGGAACTTACTGATGATTTTGATTAGGAATGTTTTGCCAGAACCAGCTTCACCACTGACATACAATAGTATAGGTTTGTAATTTTGGCAGGTGCATTCTTTGTTTTCATGTTGCACACCATGTGCAATTTCTTTTGTTATTTCTTGAAAAATGCTACGTTGCTCTTTGTTTAGTTTTGATTGTAGTGTAGTTAAGTCTTCTTTATCTTCATAGTGACACATGGTGTTTTCTACTTCTATTATAGCTAATTCTGCCTCATTTGTTATTAGTGGTTCTCCCAGTGGTTCTTGGCTTCCTGTGACAGTAGGTTGACTACTGTCAGGAGTGTCCTTATCTAGTAGTGCCTGGAGTTCCTCTTCGTGTTGCTGTTCATTGTGCAACATTGTTTTGTACTGTGCAAAGTTTACATCAGTTATACTGCTTTCATTGGCTTTGAAAGCGTCTTCATATGAGTCATAGGTATCTAGTATTTCTTCTTCTTTTCTCCATGGTTTGAAGAGTTGTAGCAGGGACATGTAATATATTTCTTTATGTTGAGGAGTCTTTAATGACAATTTGATATGATTAATTAAATTTGGTTTGGTGAGTTTTACTAAGCTGCCATCACAGTTTGTCACTTTGTATTTACGTTTTTTTGCCCATCAGGTTTTATATTATTTTTGTAAGTGTAGTTTTGGGCTATGTGGTATAGACACATGGTTTCCAAAGTGGTACTCCTGTTTGGGTAGTATGTGTCCAATACATTGTTTTTTAAAATGTCTTGGCTGTTGGGATCATGTTTGGCTATTGTTTCTATATCTTCGTATGATTTTAGAACTCTTTTTCTAGATTTAGCTGGACCAAGACTTAGCCATACTATATTTGCAGATTTACCATACAATGCAGTACCAGTTAATCGAGCAGCTGCTTCATAGGATCCACATTCTCTATGGGACAGCATTTTTATGCGCAAGCTGTATAATTTCTGAGACACTGTTTTATCTGATGACAGGTCATCCCAGAGCTCTTGGAGCTCTGTCTTTTCTGATTTGGTTAAGTATGCTGTGACATATCGTGCAACTGCAGTAGAATTGTCTGCAATGTACTGCACATCTATGTTTGCATTCCACAAGTGGGCAATGATTGCATTATAATCATTGATATATTTTTCTTCTTCTTTTCTTTTTATGCAATATGTATTTTTAGGTGACTTACCTTTAACACTATGTCTATCTGAAGACATGAGGTTGTTCACTTGACCTGTATTTGTAACTGGTCTAGGGAAACCAAATCGGCATTTGGTGTAGTATTTCCCTTTGTTTTTGTATTTGCGACGACAATATTTGCCACATTTGTGTCTTTGGAATTGTAAGATTTTTGCATGAAGATCACTATTTGTGGATTCTGACGGAATTTCACAAGTGACATATTTTTCAATAAACTGTAAAACAGTGGCATCACTGTCCTGACCAAATTTAGGAGCATCTTTAATCCATAAAAGCATGTGGACATGTGGCGCTCCTCTGGCTTGGTATTCTTTTCTCCAAAAGAAGTGTTGCAGTTCTCCAAGGGGGGGATCAATTTTATTACAAATAAAATGTAGCATAGCAATGAAGCGATGGTGAAAATATCTAGAAACATTAACAGGATCCTGAGAACAAAGTTCTCCAGGTGTTAGTATATCTATGTTTGTATTGTTTTCGTTTGATATGCGCAGGAAAGCATGTAAATCTTCCCATGCATATTCTGCGCAACTTGATGTAACAAACCAAGTGGGTGGGCCAAGGTTTCTGATCATACAACGTGCATCTCCATGGCGTCGAAACCAGTACTCTTTAGTACCTCACATATTTGCTAATAGATTTGTAAGATTTGCCTGTAAAACCTCATCTTTTTGTTGAACTTTTTGTAATAATTGTGTGGCTGTCATATTTTGAAAGTGTGATCCTGATTTTAATATGTCTGCAAATCCGTAACATAAAGTTGCTAGTTCACTTTCAAAGAGTAGGTGGAATATGTATTCCACATTTTGTCGAAATCTTGGAACTTCAGAATAAATTCGTAATGAGCGATATTCTGATGCTGATATTTGAACAAGTCTATCATCGTATCTACCTCCTTTGCCAGTAGGAAAGAGTAGAGGAAAAGCATGTGCTTCTATACTTTTTTCCCATATGCTGATTGGTGATCCTTTTGTTTGACGCATTTGGTACGTTTCCAGTGCATCTTTTATGGTGTCATTAGAGTGCAATGGGTGAATTGTATAATGGTCTAAAGTGTTTGCTATTGCAGCAGGATCTAGGAGCTCAAATTGACCAGTTTCTTGTGTCTTTTGAATTATTTCAGTTGTATCTTTCAAGTTTTCTTCGATATTAATTTCTTTGTAATAATCATTATTCTCTTTGAGATATTGCAGGGCTTCTCTAACTTTATGTAAATCTACCAGTTGTTGCCAAATTCTTTTGTCTTTTGTAGGTACTCCATTTACCAAGATAATTAAAGATTGTTGCATTGGACGTTACACTCCTAGAGTGTGCACATTTTCTTTTAGATCTAATGGTAAATACACTACTTTTCCACAAATACCTTTCACTAATTCAGAGGGAGGTAATTTTGCAGTTTTTGTTTGAAGGCGTATTATTGCTTGAAATGGATGAACTGTTTGAATTATGATGCTCTCATATAAATTAAGTTGTTGGGGGTGTTTTGGTAGTGGATGTAATTCAAAGTTATTAGAGATAGCACATGAAGGAGTTTGGTTGTTGTCAAGTTTGGTAGTGCAGTAACTGCAAAGTATTATGGGGTCAGTTATTTCATATTAGTTTTCTGCTATAAGGTAGATAGCTAATTCAAACCATTTAGAATCTTCATTGTCTTCTATTTTGTATGAAAGGTCTATAGTTTTTGTGTTACTTTTACAACACGTTCTGCGGCAACATACACACACGTGGTTTGGTACTTCAGCTGAAGTGCTTTGACATGTTAGTATTTCTTTTTTGTATGTGTGTAGTGAAAGGTTGCCATGTGCAGATTTGTTACGAAGTTGGTTGACAGCTAATTCATCTTGTAAGTGGGTTTCATTTCCAAAATATTTTTTCTGTATATACTCGATTTCTTCTAGTAGGTCTTTTGGTGTACCATGTAGAAGAATGTTATTTAAATTGGCTAGTGCTAAAGCAGGAGGACTTTTTGCATAATACAGTTTATAAACTAGATTTCTTATACTTGCATGATGTGTTGATATCCTTTTGATATTATGGAAGGTTGTTTTGCAAGTAGCTCCTGATATGCAGGCCAACGAATGTCCTTGCAGTCCTGTGTGCTTGCGTACTGGACAAGCATCCATACTTTGCAGTATTTTAATTTTTATTTTGTCTTTGCTTTTCACATATTGATTGAGGAATAGGCGTAAAGATTTATACATTTTTTTGGGAATGTTACACATTGACGTGCATGGCCATGTGTAAATTAGATGTTCTGATTCAGTCGAATGGAGGGGTAAATCTAAGTTTTCAGGGCATATTTTTGTAAGGAGTACTTCTTGTTCCATTATGGTATCATTAACTTTTTCATAACCTCGACCACTGCTATGTATGGCAATTGTATGTGTTTGCTTTTGTTTGTATGCTTCTTCATTAAAGTATGGTTCTGTTCTTGTAGTGTGACTCCATTCACCTCCACAGATATTTAAGAAGTTATTTCTGTTCACATTTCGTTTATTGAGAAGTCTTTTTTGAAATTTAGTTATTAGTTTTGTTAGTGGTTTAATTCTGTTTAACACAACAATAAATAAGTTTCTCTTGAGAAGAATTGCACTGTCTATCAACACTTCTAAGATTACTTTCCTACGATAGGTTTGAAGTGTTGAACCTGGTTTCTCTCCTGTTTTTATCAGATTTTGAAGGACTTTGTGACGGAACATTTTGGCTAATATACTTTTCTTGGTATGCTCACTTTGTACTATATCAAGATTTATAGAAGACGTTTTATTTGTAGTGATAGTTGATTTTCTGTTAATAGTTTTTTGGGTCGTTTTACTTTGTGATAGAGGAGGCAAAGTTTTTGCACTACAAACTTCTTCTGTTTCACAACATGACTGTATTAGCTGTTGTGTTTCAACGTTTTTTACAAATTCTGCTATAGATGGGTGTTTATGTTGGAGACTTTTCTTTTGATTTGCTCTACTTCTGCGTCCCTTTCGACGGAGTTGCTTTTTGGTGGGCATTCTTTAGCGTCTGTTGAAAAAAATACAGAAGGTATGGGTTGGGGTTTTGCATGATTCTTTGAATAAGATGATAAAGATGTATGTAATGGTGTGTGATTGTGAATTGGGAAGTTGAACTACTAGGGATGGGTATTCTTCAATTAATGTGTTACTAAACTGGGGTTCAGATGACAGAAAAAAGTAGGCCGGTGGTGTGGAGATGAATAAATAATATATGTAAAGCTATACAATTAAAACAGTTGTTTGTTCTACAACATCTACATTCTAGCGGCTGAGTTGGGTAATTTGTGTGCCGAAAAATAGGAATTTGAGGACCATTCTGACAGGAGATCGCTGTTTAAGACGGGGGGATTTTTGGTCAGAATGGTGCAGAATCTCTATTTTTGGGCAGATAAATACCATGAATGCACCGTACAGTGCGTGTGAGTTATACATCAAATATTATGGTAACAATCTACTTACTTTTTTTTCAAAAATGAGTAGTTTGCTTCTTAGTTGTTCTTTGTAAATCAAAATCGGCTGTTTCTATTCAAGAGAATGGGCTTCACTGCAATTGTAAAAGAAAGAAATTAGTAATTTGGTTGCTATATAGCACTGTTTTCATTTTAGACATAGATTTTTTTTAAATTGAAATGCTCAGCGCCTTCCTGAAAACCATTCAAACTATATTATGACTAAGAGTAGGAAAGAAAATATCTTTACTATGGTTTGTGGAATTCATAATCTACCAACGTATACCACTATTCTTGTAAGTAAGCTTTTCCACATAATAGTGAGTCATTGTCATCATAGCTCTCAACCATGTGTCGCAAAGGCGGGTGAAATCACCTGATTTTGTTTTTGGCGGGTGAGACGCCCATTGGAATGAATGGGCGTGCAGGAGGCTTGGCGGGTGAGTCAGTCCTTTACAAGGCGGGTGACACCCGCCAAAAGCATGTGAGTTGAGAGCTATGTGTCATAGCCTGCTTTTGCACGTAACAGTGAGTGAATGTCATAGTATGCTTGTGCTATATAAATGTATGTAAGTACTTATATAAACGAAAAAAATTAAAACCAATTATGTGTTTGTACAAATATTATTGTTTGAGTTTTGATCATAGAGTGTGTATGTTATTTTGTGTGATTATATGTCGTGTATATATTTATTTCAAAAATGTTAGTTTAATAGTATTTGCATGTGTGTGTGTACGAAGAAATTAAACAATATAAAGGTTTGTAAGTGACAGGTCATTTTAGGACAATGAAACAATGATCGTCCATTCATTTTTCAGATTATAGAAGGTAAAAGTCGGTTAGAAAATGTGTTCATGAACTGTGTAGAAAATATGCATACCTGTACTTTCTGTTCATGTATATGGATATGGACCAAGCTGCAAGTAGAAATATTGGACATTTGTATAGTATTTCTCGTAGATCGTGGTTGTCAATGGTATGAGACTTGTACTCCGAGAGATACACCGTACATTTGTAGTGCTGCTCTATGATGATGCAGTTACATGTAGAGTTATTGGATTTGATTGGTGGATGGTCATGTGATTGCTTAGCTACATCCAATGAGGGAATGGCACAGAGAGTGAAATCGAAATGGTAGAAGGGCTGTACATGTTACGATACGTTCGCGGACATGGCGGTAGTTCTAGGACACCTCATATTACATCGGAGAATTTGGGGAGGGGAGGTATGGAAATGAGATTGGATGAAGCAAGGGATTGGTCAGTAAAGTTTATTGAGTGTGTTGTGCTAGGAGAGGTTTTCTCAGCTATTGTTTTTACAGAGAGAAGAACAGATAGCTATGGCTGAGTGTTTCAAAACACAGATTGTATGGATTTTGGGAGACTCGTGGATTCATTGGTTGAAGGTGCATGCAGAAAGCTGTGGAGTATCTATAGATCTTGGATTCCCACATGTGGAAGTGCACTGGCATGGAGTGCGTGGAATGAAATGGTTGCACTTGTTACCTCTCTGTGCAACTTTGAAGATAGAGGAACATCCAGACATAATTGTAATTAATTGTGGAGGGAACAGTTTAGGACATGTGTCTGGAATTTCTTTGCAATTTGCAATGAAAGAAGGACTTCAGAAGATAATGGACATGTTTCCAAACTCTAAAATAATTTTTCCACGGATTGCGCAGAGACAAGTGTGGCTTTGTTCTTTCTCATGTGGTCCACAAATGGAGAAAGCAAGGCGTAATGTTAATAAGGCTGTTTGTGCCTTCCTAAGAGATTTTGGCATGTCCTCTTTTAACAATGAAAATATTTTGTTTCGTAGTACATACATTTTTCGCAAAGATGGAGTCCATCTTACTTATCCTGGCAATCAGATTTTTCTGAGAAATGTACAAAATGCATTGCGACCTTTTTTAGAAATACAGCATTAGTTTTGAAGTACGTCTTACGTAGTTAAAATGTTTTACATTCAAACACCTCCCAAAGGCTCTTTTCAGAGCCACCACTTCCTGTTAGAGAAAAATGCATTGGTTTTAATAGGGTAGCAATGCAATTGTTTTTCTGTTCGCGGACCGTCCACGGACTTTCACGAAATGGAAATGGCTATGCTTTATGTATCTTCACTTCTATTTTTTAACTGTGAAAGGCGGCTCTGAAAAGAGCCTTATTTTTTTTTTTGATTTTTGTTATTTTGTATCTTTTTTGTTCTTTTTTATACACGACACACTAGGAGAGGAGGGAAAGGAGGGTAAAGGGAGGGGGACACCAACCAAAGGGATAAGAAAGGGCGAGCTGAGAGAGGAAGATGTAGAGTGGGTTTTATTTGGGTACTGAGCTGGTCTTCTGGTGCTCTGAGACGATCGTCTCAAAAGCACTCCGAAGTCGCTCCCCCCTGCAGAGTACTGCGTCACAGTACACACATACAACTGTGACCCTCGAAGGGTAAGGGTCATCAGAATTCTGTATGGCCTGTGAGGCAGCTTGAGGAAGACGCTGTCCCACAGAGGTGTTCCTTGTGGTGACAGGATCAGTAATGGAGGATGAAGTATAGGCAATCAACCTACTACGCTTCTCGCAAGGTACAACCTTGCGAATGGCCCCAGTGTGGAATGAGCGCAGGTGTCGCTTCATGGTAGTGGTCCCAAAGCTATACGAACCATGCTTCCCGCGACTGAGTACCATTTTGCACTCATTACAGGTGACACGGTTCGCATGAGACTTAGGACCATTTCCATGAACGGTAAACAACTGCCACACCCAAGATTCACGCCGACGGCGGGTAGTAGGGATTTCCTTACCTCATTCTCGTCATCCTCTTCTTCCTCCTCTGTATCCTCACTCCTGTTCCCCTCTTCAGGCCCTTGGGGAAATGGTGGTGGTGGAGGGGGTGGAGGTGGTGCTGAGGCAGATGTAGCACCATGTGGTAATAGTCGAGCCATGGATGTCATAGGCTTGGAGATGGAAATCTCAAAATCTGCAAAGTATGCAGCAAAATGCAGTGTGCTCTGTGGAATAGTCAGAAACACAATGAGAATGCGCTCTAGGGCGTGGTCTTATATCGGGGTGCTTGTGCGTGGGTCGCGGACATGCGCGCCGTCCGCAAGACAGATAGAACATCAAAAAAGGTTCAAAAAGTCACAAAAACTATGTGGAAAGTTAGGATTAGTATGTGGGATTTATGGTATGGTGATTTTTTAATGAGAAATATTGTGGATTACTTGGAAATGTACTTTTAAACTGGTCGGGGACACGAACAGTGTCCGCATTTAGAGCACGAGATGAGCGTGGGCGGGGTCACATGATTGTTTTGTGAGCATGTTCGCTAAGGTAGCGGTCGTCCACAGGATACCCAATGTACGGACATTGTTTTGCGCATGCGTGTTGATGTTCTGCGGACAGTGTTCAGGTCCTGAACTAATTAAAAGTGCGTCACATGTAAAGCGAACAGTTACGGACAGCCGTTTCTTCTTAGCACAGTTTAATTTATTTGCTAACAATACGGGCAGACATAGCGTTTCAAGCACACCTCCATTTTCGTTTATTTACGAACAATTCAGGACACCACGAGTGTTCTTAGAAGAGTTTCTGCTTGCTATGGAACACTACGAATAGGCATAGTGTTCTTAAGGAAACCTCCATTTTCGTTTATTTACGAACATTTCAGGACACTACTAGTGTTCTTAGAACATTTTCAACTTGCATGAGAACATTACGGACAGATGTAGTGTCCTCAGGACAGTTACATTTTCATTTCTTTATGAACATTTCTGAACAACCGCGGTGTTCGTGGACACCTAAATTGGTTTTATCACAAGGAACTGAAAGTAATTGCAACACAATATAAGAAAAGTAACTTTATTTTATATATATATACAATTATGACTGGGAAGGTGGGGCAGAAACGGAAACAAAAACAGGAGAATTAGGGATTTCTAGATAACTGGGATCAGGTGAAGAAGGGAAGGAAATCTCATCGAAACACTTTGGTCCATAGATAGGGTTTGGGGTTAACTGCGTGGGTTAAGGTGAGGGGGGACAAGTGCAGGTTGGACAATGGTGTGCTGTTGGGGGTTTCACATAATTTTCCACAAAGTTTTTCAAATCCATAAAATGTTGCATAAGGTCATCCATTTTTTGATTAATCTGCTGTAGAGTGATATCCTCTGATTGTTGTTGTGAGATGCTTGGAATTTTTGTATGGTCTGTAATAAAAAAAAGTATATGTTAAATGTATACAAAATAATATTTATTAATTGGTTTATATAGTAAAGTGTGTACCATTAGGTGGACTATTTTCTAACATTTCCTCTCGTGCAAAATGCTCCTCTAGCCGGTCGAGAGTACCACACATTTCTGTGAGAAAACAAAAAAGTAATATGTTTTTTTTTCTAATATAGAAAGTTTATAAATATATGAGTAAAAAGAAGTGCACTTACTATGTCTGGTGAGATATGTAATCAGTAGTGTATACATCTGGTCTTGCTGTTGGTTGTGGAGCGTCTGTGAGGTAATTATGGTGGAAGCCACTTTATCTTCTTTTGGTATATTCCATTTTAAAACATATTGTATTTACATGAATGGTTAGTGTGTTACATATATGGGTAACATTTTTTAAGTATTACTACATATACTTTGTATGTATGCTGCTTTGTGAATTTGTTAAATGTTCCTATGTTATGATATAACTATTACACATACCTCCCCAGAGTTTTTAGGTGATGGTACTGTTGTCCAAACATGTCTGCGGACCGTCAAATTCAGTAGAAAGGGTTCAGTATGTTCCATATTATATGTACATAAAGTCAAAGTTATTATTGTTAAGTTGTGCTACTAAAAAACTATGAAATTCAGTAAAAAAACTTTGTTAAAGGGACGTTATGGTTAAGTTGCGCTACTAAAAACCTATGAAATTCAGTGAAAAAACGTTGTTAAAGGGACGTTATGGTTCAAAGTAAAACCGAAAAACCCCTGAAATTCGGCAGTTATGGTAAGATAAGCAACAATAACTCGCGCCGCCACCGTGCACTGCTAACACTAAGACCCAGGACATCAAAGATGACATCACAAATGTCATTGATGACATCACTGATGACATCACATGTGCATTTACCTTTCATGAAAAGTCTGTACAAGGGATTCTTAGTGTAATGTTAATAAAAAAAGTGTCAAAGATTATTGGAATAAATATCAAGTGCTAATCAGTGCATTAAACTATGCATTGATATAAATAGCATTCTATTATTAACTTCAAACCAGTATACTAAGGTACTCATGTAGAAACATAGGCATTGTGTGCAGCATACATGATGGAGGTGCAATATTCATAAGCTTGCCATGTTGAATATTGAAATGATAACTGTTTTCATATTAGAGTTTTGCTTACAGTGAAACTTGTGATAAGTAGGTAATAAAACCCACTTACTACATAATTGCATTATTATACACAAATCACAAAGAGACAACAGCACATACAAATATGAATATATACAAGGGAATTGAAGTAAGAAAAAGAAACAACAATAGTAGCAGAAAGTGTTCATAACCTAACTGATTACCTTTATGCAGAAAAATGATTGCTCTGTTTCAAAGCTGTTACTTACCCTATCTATATATATCACATGATGTGTCTGGATCCTAAGGAAAATAGTGTGAGTACAACATATAAAAATATGAGCATATACAGGGAAAGTACAGTAATAAAAAACATCAAAAGTATGAGAAAGTGCTGATAAATCTACTGATAATTTTAATGCACAAACAGGATTGCTGTCTTTCAAGGTTGTGACTTCTCCTATGTATATGTTTCATATGATATGACTGGACTTATTCTAAGAACATACTTGAAGGATAAGTCTACGAATATAGTAATTTACAATTTTTAGTTCCTGACTGTTACTGAAGAAACTCATGTGGCCTAGATATGCCAGGAAAGGAAAAAAAGGGAGAGCCAGCCACGTGATGTCATCAGTGATGTCATCAATGACATTTGTGATGTCATCTTTGATGTCCTTGGTGTTAGTGTTAGCAGTGCACGGTGGCGGCGTGAGTTATGGTTGCTTATCTTACCATAACTGCCGAATTTCAGGGGTTTTTCGGTTTTTACTTTGAACCATAACGTCCCTTTAACAACGTTTTTTCACTGAATTTCCTAGGTTTTTAGTAGCGCAACTTAACCATAACATCCCTTTGACAACGTTTTTTTACTGAATATGTATATATGTACCAGTGTAATTTGTCATTGAATGCTCAAACTGTATTCATGTAAACAACTGTCTATACTATGCCATGTAACAATTACTATCCTCTAGCGCCCAATTACCTCCGGGTCAGGTGCGCGATATAAATAAAATAAACAAACAAACAAACAAACAAAAATGGTGGGACAGGCCACCCAGTGGGTGGGGTAGTAAGGTTTGGGCACCCCGGCGCCAGATTGGCACATCAATGTGCCTCTCTGCACCAAGGGTGTTGGGTTACCAAAGGAAAAAAGTGAAAATGGTGGAACGCTTTTTAGGGGGGCGGCTATTGGGCACCCCAAAGGGTCGGAGAATTTCCTAATGGGATGGGGCATTGACCCCCTTCCCCCATGCGCAATGGAGTGGGTGTCATGTCATGCAGCCCTCCCTGGGACCAGATATCTGCTCCTAGGAAAGGATGCCTGAGCCCAGGGAGGAGTGCTGGACTGCCCCCCCTGTCTGCCTCTGGGAGGGCTACATGAGATGGGCCACCCCTCCAATTGGCGTGGGGGTGGAGAGATGCACCCCCTTCACATTAGAAAATTCCACAGCGGTGTAGGGGGTCCCTCATCCCCCGCTAAAGGGCAGCCTGAAATGTTGAATTATATTCTTTGTTTACTATACCTGCCTTGGCGCAGAGGGGCACATTGGTGTGCCAATCTGGCGATGGGGTGCCCAAACCTTACTGCCCCACCCACTGGGGGGCCTGTTCCATAATATTTGGGGGCCCTCTCCCTCCACCCCAAATGGAGGTGGGGGTGTACCTCACGTAGCCGTTTGTAGGAGGCCCATGAAGGACTCCATGAGGTGCCCCCACCACACATTTGGGGTGAGGGAGGAGAGGGCCCCAGAAAATGGTGGGACAGGCCCCCCAGAGGATGGGGAAGTAAGGTTTGGGCACCCCAGGCCATATTGGCACACCAATGTGCCCCTCTGTGCCAAGGGGAGTTGGGTTACCAAAGGAAAAAATGGTGGAACGCTTTTTAGGGCGGGTGTGGGGCACCTCAAAGGGTCGGGGAATTTTCTAATGGGATGGGGCGTTGACCCCCTGCCCCCCGCAATGGAGTGGGTGACATGTCATGCAGCCCTCCGTGGGAGCAGATATCTGCTCCTAGGAACGGACGCCTGAGCCCAGGGAGGAGTGCAGGAGGACAGCCCCCCTTATCTGCCCCTGGGGAGGGCTACATGAGATGGGCCGCCCCTCCAATTGGGGTGGGGGTTGAGAAGTGCACCCCCTTCACATTAGAAAATTCCACAACGGTGTAGGGGGCCCTTCAGCCCCCGCTAAATGGCAGCCTGCCATTTTGAATTATTTTCTTTGTTTACTAAACTTGCCTTGGTGCAGAGGGGCACATTGGTGTGCCAATTTGGAGCTGGAGTGCCCAAACCGTACTGCCCCACCTACTGGGGGGCATGTCCCACTATGTTCGGGGGCCCTCTCCCCCCATCCCAAATGGAGGGGGGTGTACCTCACGCAGCCGTTTTTAGGAGGTCCAGGGAGGCTTGCATGAGGTACCCCCACCACCCATTTGGGGTGAGGGTGGAGATGGCCCCCAAAAATGGTGGGACACCACCCCCCAGTGGGTGGGGCATTAAGGTTTGGGCACCCTGGGGCCATATTGGTACACCAATGTGCCCCTCTGTGCCAAGGGGAGTTGGGTTACCAAAGGAAAAAAGTGAAAATGGTGGAACGCATTTTGGGGAGGGCTGTGGGGCACCACAAAGTGTCAGGGAATGTTCTAATGGGATAGGGCATTGACCATCCCCACGCGCAATGGAGTGGGTTCCATGTCATGCAGCCCTCCCTGGGACCAGATATCTGCTCCTAGGAAGGGATGCCTGAGCCCAGGGAGGAGTGCAGGACAGTCCCCCCCTTATCTGCCCCGGGGAGGGCTACATGAGATGCACAGCCCCTCTAATTTGGGTGGGGGTGGAGATGTGCACCCCCTTGACATTAGAAAATTCCCCAGCGGTATAGGGGCCCCCTAAGCCCCCGCTAAAGGGCAGCCTGCCATTTTGAATTATTTTCTTTGTTTACTAAACTTGCCTTGGCGCAGAGGGGCACATTGGTGGGCCATTCTGGCCTTAGGGTGCCTAAACCTTGCGTGTTTCGATGGGTGAGCTGAGTGAAATGTGGAGAAAATGTGTTTTTTTCTCACATTTCCAACTTTGCGGGGGTGTCTGGGAAATAAATTCTGGGCCGGTTTGCGCAAATCATACGTCTGAGGATTCCCACGGGTGTCCTCTTTTTGGAAATGCATGGGGTACCTGTTTTACTTGGTGGCTTCAACACCCGAGGCCCATATCTGTATGGTGTGCCCGTCTGTACAAAGTGTGAAATTCAGCTTTCAGAAGAGAATTGGGGTTACCTGTGTTTTCGGCTTTCCCCTTGGCACCCAGGTAGGTGCACCCACAAATATGAGGTACTATTTTTATTGGGGCACCTGTGGGAACGCGGGACGGTAGGCCTTGTGTTGTTGGCGGCATATTTCGATGGGTGAGCCGAGTGAAATGTGCGTAAAATGTGTTTTTCTCACATTTCGGACTTTGCAGGGGTGTATGGGTAATACATTCTGGGTCGATTTCCGCAAGTTAGACCTCTGCGGATTCCCACAGGTGTCCTCTTTTTGGAAATGCATGGGGTTCCCTGTTTTCCTTGGTGGCTTGGACACCCGAGAACCATATCTGTTTGATGTGCCGGTCTGGACAAAGTGTGAAATTCAGCTGTCATAACAGACTTGGGGTTACCTGTGTTTTAGGCTTTCACCTTGGTGCCCAGGTAGGTGCACCCACACATGTGAGGTATCATTTTCATTGGGACACCTGTGGGAATGCGGGGCGCTAGGCCATGTGTTGTTGGTGTCGTGTTTCGATGGGTGAGCCGAGTGAAATGTGAGGAAAATGCGTTTTTTCCCACATTACGGATTTGCGGGGGTGTCTGGGTAATACATTCTGGGCCGATTTGCGCAAATCATATCTCTGCGGATTCCCAGGGTTGTCCTCTTTTCGGAAATGCATGGAGTTCCCTGTTTTGCTTGGTGGTTTGGACAGCAGACACCCATATCTGTATGGTGTGCCCGTCTGGACAAAGTGCACACATGTTAGGTACCATTTTCATCAGGACACCGGTGCGAACGCGGGACGGTAGGCCATGTGTTTTTGGCGGCGTGTTTGGATGGGTGAGCCGAGTGAAATGTGTGGAAAATGCATTTTTTTCTCACATTTAGGAATTTGCGGGGGTGTCTGGGTAAAAAATTCTTGGCCGGTTTGGGCAAATCATACCTCTGCTGATTCCAACGGGTGTCCTCTTTTCAGGAATGCATGGGGTTCCCTGTTTTCCTTGGTGGCTTGGACACCCGAGGGACATATCTGTATGGTGTGCCCGTCTGGAAGAAGTGTGAAATCCAGCTGTCATAACAGACTTGGGGTTACCTGTGTTTTATGCTTTCACCTTGGCACCCAGGTAGGTGCACCCACACATGTGAGGTACCATTTCCATCGGGAAACCTCTGGGAATGCGGGACGGTAGGCCATGTGTTGTTGGCGGAGTGTATCGATGGGTGAGCCGAGTGTAATGTGCGGAAAATTCATTTTTTTCCCCACATTTCAGACTTTGTGGGGTGTCTGGGTAATAAATTCTGGGCCGATTTGTGCAAATCATACCTCTAGGCATTCCCACTGGTGTCCTCTTTTTGGAAATGCACGGTTTCCCTGTTTTCCTTGGTGGCTTGGACACCCGAGGCCCATGTCTGTATGGTAGGCCCGTCTGGATGAAGTGTGAAATTCAGCTGTCATTACAGACATGGGGTTACCTGTGTTTTAGGTTTGCCCCTTGGCGCCCAGGTAGGTGCACCCACACATGTGAAGTACTGTTTTCATCGGGACACCTGTGGGAACGCGGGACGGTAGGCCTTGTGTTGTTGGTGGCGTGTTTCGGTGGGTGAGCCGAGTGAAATGTGCGGAAAATGCGTTTTTTTCCTACATTTTAGACTTTGCGGGGATGGCTGAGTAATAAATACTGGGCCGATTTGCGGAAATCATACCTCTGCAGATTACCACGGGTGTCCTCTTTTCGGAAATTCATGGAGTTCCCTGTTTTCCTTGGTGGCTTGGACACCCGAGGGACATATCTGTATGGTGTGCCCGTCTGGATGAAGTGTGAAATCCAGCTGTCATAACAGACTTGGGGTTACCTGTGTTTTAGGTTTTCACCTTGTCGCCATGTGTTGTTGGCCATCTGTTTCGATGGATAAACCGAGTGAAATGTGCGGAAAATGCATTTTTTTTCCCCACATTTTAGACTTTGTGGGTTGTCTGGGTAATACATTCTGAGCCGATTTGTGCAAATTATACCTCTGCGGATTCCCACTAGTGTCCTCTTTTTGGAAATGCATGGGATTCCCTGTTTTCGTTGGTGGCTTGGACACCCGAGGCCCATATCTGTATGGTGGGCCCATCTGGATGAAGTGAAAAATTCAGCTATCATAACAGACTTAGGGTTACCTGTGTTTTAGGCTTTCCCCTTGGCGCCCAGATAGGTACACCCACACATGTGAGGTACTGTTTTCATTGGGACACCTGTGGGAACGCGGGACTGTAGGCCGTGTGTTGTTGGCTGTGTCTTTCGATGGGTGAGCTGAGTGAAATGTGTGGAAAATGCATTTTTGTTTTCACATTTCGACTTTGCGGGGGTGTCTGGGTAATAAATTCTTGGGCGATTTGTGCAAATCATACCTGTGCGGATTCCCACAGGTTTCCTCTTTTCGGAAATGCATGGAGTTCCCTGTTTTCCTTGGTGGCTTTGACACCCGAGGCCCATATCTGTGTGGTGTTCCCTTCTGGACAAAGTGTGAAATTCAGCTGTCATAACAGACTTAGGGTTATCTGTGTATTAGGCTTTCCCCTTGGCGCCCAGATAGATATACCCATACATGTGAGGTACCGTTTTCATCAGGACACCGGTGGGAACGTGGGACGGTAGGCCATGTGTTGTTAGCCATCTGTTTCGATGGGTAAACCAAGTGAAATGTGCGGAAAATGCTTTTTTTTCCCAACATTTCAGAATTTGCGGGGGTGTCTGGGTAATAAATTCTGGGCCAATTTGTGCAAATCATACCTCTGCGGATTCCCAAGGGTGTCCTCTTTTCGGAAATGCATGGAATTCGCTGTTTATCTTGGTGGCTTGGACACCCGAGGCCCATATGTGTATGGTGTTCCCGTCTGGACAAAGTGTGAAATTCAACTGTCATAACAGACTTAGGGTTACCTGTGTTTTAGGCTTTCCCCTTGGCGCCCAGGTATGTGCATCAACACATGTGATGTACCGTTTTCATTGGGACACGTGTGGGAACATGGGACGGTAGGCCATGTTTTGTTGGCAGCGTGTTTTGATGGGTGATACAAGTGAAATGTGCGGAAAATGCATTTTTTCCCCCACATTTTGGGATTTGTGGGTTGTCTGGGTAATAGATTCTGGGCCGATTTGTGCAAATCATACCTCTGCGGATTCCCATGCGTGTCCTCTTTTTGGAAATGCATGGGGTTCCCTGTTTTTCTTGGTGGCTGGGACACCCGAGGCCCGTATCTGTATGGTGGGCCCATCTGGACAAAGTGTGAAATTCAGCTCTCATAACAGACTTGGGGTTACCTGTGTTTTAGGCTTTCCCCTTGGCGCCCAGGTAGGTGCACCCACACATGTGAGGTACGATTTTCATCGGGACACCTTTGGGAATGCGGGACAGTAGGCCATGTGTTGTTGGTGGAGTGTTTCGATGGGTGAGCCGAGTGAAATGTGCGGAAAATTCATTTTTTTCCTACATTTTGGAATTTGCTGGGATGTCTGGGTAATTAATTCTGGGCCAAATTGCGCAAATCATACCTCTGCGGATTCCCATGCGTGTCCTCTTTTTGGAAATGCATGGGGTTCCCTGTTTTTCTTGGTGGCTGGGACACCCGAGGCCCATATCTGTATGATGTGCCTGTCTGGACACAGTGTGAAATTCAGCTGTCATAACAGACTTGGGGTAACCTGTGTTTTATGCTTTCACCTTGGCACCCAGGTAGGTGCACCCACACATGTGAGGTACCATTTCCATCGAGACACCTCTGGGAATGCAGGACGGTAGGCCATGTGTTGTTGGCGGAGTGTATCGATGGGTGAGCCGAGTGTAATGTGCGGAAAATTCATTTTTTTCCCCACATTTTGGACTTTGTGGGGTGTCTGGGTAATAAATTCTGAGCCGATTTGTGCAAATCATACCTCTACGCATTCCCACGGGTGTCCTCTTTTTGGAAATGCACAGGTTTCCCTGTTTTCCTTGGTGGCTTGGACACTCGAGGCCCATGTCTGCATGGCGGGCCCGTCTGGGTGAAGTGTGAAATTCAGCTGTCATTACAGACATGGGGTTACCTGTGTTTTAGGTTTTCCCCTTGGCGCCCAGGTAGGTGCACCCACACATGTGAAGTACTGTTTTCATTGGGACACCTGTGGGAACGCGGGACGGTAGGCCTTGTGTTGTTGGTGGCGTGTTTCGATGGGTGAACCGAGTGAAATGTGCAGAAAATGCGTTTTTTTCCTATATTTTGGACTTTTCGGGGATGACTGAGTAATAAATACTGGGCCGATTTGCGCAAATAATACCTCTGCAGATTACCACAGGTGTCCTCTTTTCGGAAATGCATGGAGTTCCCTGTTTTCCTTGGTGGCTTGGACACCCGAGTCCCATATCTGTATGGTGGGCCCGTCTGGATGAAGTGTGAAATTCAGCTGTCATTACAGACATGGGGTTACCTGTGTTTTAGGTTTTCCCCTTGGCGCCCAGGTAGGTGCACCCACACATGTGAAGTACCGTTTTCATCGGGACAACTGTGGGAATGCGGGACGGTAGGCCATGTGCTGTTGGTTGCGTGTTTCGATGGGTGAGCCGAGTGAAATGTACGGAAAATGTGCGGAAAATGCATTTTTTTCCTACATTTTGGACTTTGCGGGGATGTCTGGGTAATAAATTCTGGGCCGATTTGCGCAAATCATACCTCTGCAGATTCCCACGGGTGTCCTCTTTTCGGAAATGCATGGAGTTCCCTGTTTTCCTTGGTGGCTGAGACACCCAAGGTCCATATCTGTATGATGTGCCCGTCTGGACAAAGTGTGAAATTCAGCTGTCATAACAGACTTGGGGTTACCTATGTTTTAGGCTTTCACCTTGGTGCCCAAGTAGGTGCACAAACACATGTGAGGTATCATTTTCATTGGGACACCTGTGGGAATGCGGGGCGCTAGGCCATGTGTTGTTGGCGTCGTGTTTCGATGGGTGAGCCGAGTGAAATGTGAGGAAAATGCGTTTTTTCCCACATTACGGATTTGCGGGGTGTCTGGGTAATAAATTCTGGGCCGATTTGCGCAAATCATATCTCTGCGGATTCCCAGGGTTGTCCTCTTTTTGGAAATGCATTGTGTTCCCTGTTTTCCTTGGTGGTTTGGACACCCGAGACCCATATCTGTATGGTGTGCCCGTCTGGACAAAGTGTGAAATTCAGCTGTCATTACAGACTTGGGGTTACCTGTGTTTTAGGCTTTCCCCTTGGCGGCCATGTATGAAAACCCACACATGTTAGGTACCGTTTTCATCAGGACACCGGTTGGAACGCGGGACGGTAGGCCATGTGTTTTTGGCGGCGTGTTTGGATGGGTGAGCCGAGTGAAATGTGCGGAAAATGCATTTTTTTCCCACATTTAGGAATTTGCGGGGGTGTCTGGGTAAAATATTCTGGGCCGGTTTGGGCAAATCATACCTCTGCTGATTCCAACGGGTGTCCTCTTTTCAGAAATGCATGGGGTTCCCTGTTTTCTTTGGTGGTTTGGACACCCGAGGCCCATATCTGTGTGGTGTTCCCGTCTGGATGAAGTGTGAAATCCAGCTGTCATAAGAGACTTGGGGTTACCTGTGTTTTAGGTTTTCACCTTGGCGCCATGTGCTGTTGGCCATCTGTTTCGATGGGTAAACCGAGTGAAATGTGCGGAAAATGCATTTTTTTCCCCACATTTTGGACTTTGTGGGTTGTCTGGGTAATAAATTCTGGGCCGATTTGTGCAAATCATACCTCTGCGGATTCCCACTAGTGTCCTCTTTTTGGAAATGCTTGGGATTCCCTGTTTTCCTTGGTGGCTTTGACACCCGAGGCCCATATGTGTATGGTGTTCCCGTCTGGACAAAGTGTGAAATTCAACTGTCATAACAGACTTAGGGTTACCTGTGTTTTAGGCTATCCCCTTGGCGCCCAGGTAGGTGCATCCACACATGTGATGTAAAGTTTTCATTGGGACACATGTGGGAACATCGGACGGTAGGCCATGTTTTGTTGGCGGCGTGTTTTGATGGGTGATACAAGTGAAATGTGCGGAAAATGCATTTTTTCCCCCACATTTTGGGCTTTGTGGGTTGTCTGGGTAATAAATTCTGGGCCGATTTGTGCAAATCATACCTCTGCGGATTCCCACTAGTGTCCTCTTTTTGGAAATGAATGGGGTTCCCTGTTTTTATTGGTGGCTCGGATACCCGAGGCCCGTTTCTGTATGGTGGGCCCATCTGGACAAAGTGTTAAATTCAGCTCTCATAACAGACTTGGGGTTACCTGTGTCTTAGGCTTTCCCCTTGGCGCCCAGGTAGGTGCACCCACACATGTGAGGTACCATTTTCATCGGGACACCTGTGGGAATGCGGGACAGTTGACCAGGTGTTGTTGGTGATGTGTTTCTATGGGTGAGCCGAGTGAAATGTGCGAAAAATGCATTTTTTTCCTACATTTTGGAATTTGCTGGGATGTCTGGGTAATTAATTCTGGGACGAATTGCGCAAATCATACCTCTGTGGATTCCCATGCGTGTCCTCTTTTTGGAAATGCATGGGGTTCCGTGTTTTTCTTGGTGGCTGGACACCCGAGGCCCATATCTGTATGGTGTGCCTGTCTGGACACAGTGTGAAATTCAGCTGTCATTACAGACTTGGCGTTACCTGTGTTTTATGCTTTCACCTTGGCACCCAGGTAGGTGCACCCACATATGTGAGGTACCATTTCCATCGGGACACCTCTGGGAATGCGGAACGGTAGGCCATGTGTTGTTGACGGAATGTATCGATGGGTGAGCCGAGTGTAATGTGCGGAAAATTCATTTTTTTCCCCACATTTTGGACTTTGTGGGGTATCTGGGTAATAAATTCTGGGCCCATTTGTGCAAATCATACCTCTACGCATTCCCATGGGTGTCCTCTTTTTGGAAATGCACAGGTTTCCCTGTTTTCCTTGGTCGCTTGGACACCCGAGGCCCATGTCTGTATGGTGGGCCCGTCTGGATGAAGTGTGAAATTCAGCTGTCATTACAGACATGGGGTTGGGTTACCTGTGTTTTAGGTTTTCCCCTTGGCGCCCAGGTAGGTGCACCCACACATGTGAAGTACTGTTTTCATCGGGACACCTGTGGGGACGCGGGACGGTAGGCATTGTGTTGTTGGTGGCGTGTTTGGATGGGTGAGCCGAGTGAAATGTGCGGAAAATGCGTTTTTTTCCCACATTTAGGAATTTGCGGGGGTGTCTGGGTAAAATATTCTGGGTCGGTTTGGGCAAATCATACCTCTGCTGATTCCAACGGGTGTCCTCTTTTCAGAAATGCATGGGGTTCCCTGTTTTCCTTATTGGCTTGGACACCCGAGGGACATATCTGTATGGTGTGCCCGTCTGGATGAAGTGTGAAATCCAGCTGTCATAAGAGACTTGGGGTTACCTGTGTTTTAGGTTTTCACCTTGGCGCCATGTGCTGTTGGCCATCTGTTACGATGGGTAAACCGAGTGAAATGTGCGGAAAATGCATTTTTTTCCCCACATTTTGGACTTTGTGGGTTGTCTGGGTAATAAATTCTGGGCCGATTTGTGCAAATCATACCTCTGCGGATTCCCACTAGTGTCCTCTTTTTGGAAATGCATGGGATTCCCTGTTTTCGCTGGTGGCTTGGACACCCGAGGCCCATATCTGTATGGTGGGCCCATCTGGATGAAGTGAGAAATTCAGCTGTCATAACAGACTTAGGGTTACCTGTGTATTACGCTTTCCCCTTGATGCCCAGATAGGTACATCCACACATGTGAGGTACCGTTTTCATTGGGACACGTGTGGGAAAGTGGGACGGTAGGCTGTGTGTTGTTGGCTGCATCTTTCGATGGGTGAGCTGAGTGAAATGTGTGGAAAATGCATTTTTTTTTCACATTTCGACTTTGCGGGGGTGTCTGGGTAATACATTCTGGGCCGATTTGTGCAAATCATACCTGTGCGGATTCCCACGTGTGTCCTCTTTTCGGAAATGCATGGAGTTCCCTGTTTTCCTTGGTGGCTTTGACACCCGAGGCCCATATCTGTGTGGTGTTCCCGTCTGGATGAAGTGTGAAATCCAGCTGTCATAAGAGACTTGGGGTTACCTGTGTTTTAGGTTTTCACCTTGGCGCCATGTGCTGTTGGCCATCTGTTTCGATGGGTAAACCGAGTGAAATGTGCGGAAAATGCATTTTTTTCCCCACATTTTGGACTTTGTGGGTTGTCTGGGTAATAAATTCTGGGCCGATTTGTGCAAATCATACCTCTGCGGATTCCCACTAGTGTCCTCTTTTTGGAAATGCTTGGGATTCCCTGTTTTCCTTGGTGGCTTTGACACCCGAGGCCCATATGTGTATGGTGTTCCCGTCTGGACAAAGTGTGAAATTCAACTGTCATAACAGACTTAGGGTTACCTGTGTTTTAGGCTATCCCCTTGGCGCCCAGGTAGGTGCATCTACACATGTGATGTACAGTTTTCATTGGGACACGTGTGGGAACATCGGACGGTAGGCCATGTTTTGTTGGTGGCGTGTTTTGATGGGTGATACAAGTGAAATGTGCGGAAAATGCATTTTTTCCCCCACATTTTGGGCTTTGTGGGTTGTCTGGGTAATAAATTCTGGGCCGATTTGTGCAAATCATACCTCTGCGGATTCCCACTAGTGTCCTCTTTTTGGAAATGAATGGGGTTCCCTGTTTTTATTGGTGGCTCGGATACCCGAGGCCCGTTTCTGTATGGTGGGCCCATCTATACAAAGTGTTAAATTCAGCTCTCATAACAGACTTGGGGTTACCTGTGTCTTAGGCTTTCCCCTTGGCGCCCAGGTAGGTGCACCCACACATGTGAGGTACCATTTTCATCGGGATACCTGTGGGAATGTGGGACAGTTGACCAGGTGTTGTTGGTGACGTGTTTCTATGGGTGAGCCGAGTGAAATGTGCGAAAAATGCATTTTTTTCCTACATTTTGGAATTTGCTGGGATGTCTGGGTAATTAATTCTGGGACGAATTGCGCAAATCATACCTCTGTGGATTCCCATGCGTGTCCTCTTTTTGGAAATGCATGGGGTTCCGTGTTTTTCTTGGTGGCTGGACACCCGAGGCCCATATCTGTATGGTGTGCCTGTCTGGACACAGTGTGAAATTCAGCTGTCATTACAGACTTGGCGTTACCTGTGTTTTATGCTTTCACCTTGGCACCCAGGTAGGTGCACCCACATATGTGAGGTACCATTTCCATCGGGACACCTCTGGGAATGCGGAACGGTAGGCCATGTGTTGTTGACGGAGTGTCTCGATGGGTGAGCCGAGTGTAATGTGCGGAAAATTCATTTTTTTCCCCACATTTTGGACTTTGTGGGGTGTCTGGGTAATAAATTCTGGGCCGATTTGTGCAAATCATACCTCTACGCATTCCCATGGGTGTCCTCTTTTTGGAAATGCACAGGTTTCCCTGTTTTCCTTGGTCGCTTGGACACCCGAGGCCCATGTCTGTATGGTGGGCCCGTCTGGATGAAGTGTGAAATTCAGCTGTCATTACAGACATGGGGTTACCTGTGTTTTAGGTTTTCCCCTTGGCGCCCAGGTAGGTGCACCCACACATGTGAAGTACTGTTTTCATCGGGACACCTGTGGGGACGCGGGACGGTAGGCATTGTGTTGTTGGTGGCGTGTTTTGATGGGTGAGCCGAGTGAAATGTGCGGAAAATGCGTTTTTTTCCTACATTTTGGTCTTTGCGGGGATGGCTGAGTAATAAATACTGGGCCGATTTGTGCAAATCATACCTCTGCAGATTACCACGGGTGGCCTCTTTTCGGAAATGCATGGAGTTCCCTGTTTTCGTTGGTGGCTTGGACACCCGAGGCCCATATCTGTACGGTGGGCCCGTCTGGACAAAGTGTGAAATTCAGCTGTCATTACAGACTTGGGGTTACCTGTGTTTTAGGCTTTCCCCTTGGCGCCCATCTATGAAAATACACACATGTTAGGTACCGTTCTCATCAGAACACTGGTGGGAACGCGGGACGGTAGGCCATGTGTTTTTGGCGGCGTGTTTGGATGGGTGAGCCGAGTGAAATGTGCGGAAAATGCATTTATTTCCCACATTTCGGAATTTGCGGGGTGTCTGGGTAAAAAATTCTGGGCCGGTTTGGGCAAATCATACCTCTGCTGATTCCAACGGGTGTCCTCTTTTCAGAAATGCATGGAGTTCCCTGTTTTCCTTGGTTTCTTGGACACCCGAGGGACATATCTGTATGGTGTGCTCGTCTGGATGAAGTGTGAAATCCAGCTGTCATAACAGACTTGGGGTTACCTGTGTTTTAGGTTTTCCCCTTGGCGCCCAGGTAGGTGCACCCACACATATGAGTTACCATTTCCATTGAGACACCTCTGGGAACGCGGGACAGTAGGCCATGTGTTGTTGGCAACGTGTATCGATGGGTGAGCCGAGTGAAATGTGCGGTAAATGCATTTTTTCCCCACATTGTGGACTTTGTGGGGTGTCTGGGTAATACATTCTGGGCCGATTTGTGCAAATCATACCTCTGCAGATTCCCACGGGTGTCCTCTTTTTGGAAATGCATGGGGTTCCCTTTTTCCTTGGTGGCTTGGACACCCGAGGCCCATATCTGTATGGTGGGCCCGTCTGGATGAAGTGTGAAATTCAGCTGTCATAACAGACTTGGGGTTACCTGTGTTTTAGGTTTTCCCCTTGGCGCCCAGGTAGGTGCACCCACATATGTGAAGTACCGTTTTCATCGGGACACCTGTGGGAATGTGGGACGGTAGGCCATGTGCTGTTGGTTGCGTGTTTCAATGGGTGAGCCGAGTGAAATGTGCGGAAAATGCGTTTTTTTCCTACATTTTGGACTTTGCGGGGATGTCTGGGTAATATATTCTGGGCCGATTTGCGCAAATCATACCTCTGCAGATTCCCACGGGTGTCCTCTTTTTCGGAAATGCATGGAGTTCCCTGTTTTCCTTGGTGGCTGGGACACCCGAGGTCCATATCTGTTTGATGTGCCCGTCTGGACAAAGTGTGAAATTCAGCTGTCATAACAGACTTAGGGTTACCTGTGTATTAGGCTTTCCCCTTGATGCCCAGATAGGTACATCCACACATGTGAGGTACCGTTTTCATTGGGACACGTGTGGGAAAGTGGGACGGTAGGCTGTGTGTTGTTGGCTGCATCTTTCGATGGGTGAGCTGAGTGAAATGTGTGGAAAATGCATTTTTTTTTCACATTTCGACTTTGCGGGGGTGTCTGGGTAATAAATTCTGGGCCGATTTGTGCAAATCATACCTGTGCGGATTCCCACGTGTGTCCTCTTTTCGGAAATGCATGGAGTTCCCTGTTTTCCTTGGTGGCTTTGACACCCGAGGCCCATATCTGTGTGGTGTTCCCGTCTGGATGAAGTGTGAAATCCAGCTGTCATAAGAGACTTGGGGTTACCTGTGTTTTAGGTTTTCACCTTGGCGCCATGTGCTGTTGGCCATCTGTTTCGATGGGTAAACCGAGTGAAATGTGCGGAAAATGCATTTTTTTCCCCACATTTTGGACTTTGTGGGTTGTCTGGGTAATAAATTCTGGGCCGATTTGTGCAAATCATACCTCTGCGGATTCCCACTAGTGTCCTCTTTTTGGAAATGCTTGGGATTCCCTGTTTTCCTTGGTGGCTTTGACACCCGAGGCCCATATGTGTATGGTGTTCCCGTCTGGACAAAGTGTGAAATTCAACTGTCATAACAGACTTAGGGTTACCTGTGTTTTAGGCTATCCCCTTGGCGCCCAGGTAGGTGCATCAACACATGTGATGTAAAGTTTTCATTGGGACACGTGTGGGAACATCGGACGGTAGGCCATGTTTTGTTGGCGGCGTGTTTTGATGGGTGATACAAGTGAAATGTGCGGAAAATGCATTTTTTCCCCCACATTTTGGGCTTTGTGGGTTGTCTGGGTAATAAATTCTGGGCCGATTTGTGCAAATCATACCTCTGCGGATTCCCACTAGTGTCCTCTTTTTGGAAATGAATGGGGTTCCCTGTTTTTATTGGTGGCTCGGATACCCGAGGCCCGTTTCTGTATGGTGGGCCCATCTGGACAAAGTGTTAAATTCAGCTCTCATAACAGACTTGGGGTTACCTGTGTCTTAGGCTTTCCCCTTGGCGCCCAGGTAGGTGCACCCACACATGTGAGGTACCATTTTCATCGGGACACCTGTGGGAATGCGGGACAGTTGACCAGGTGTTGTTGGTGACGTGTTTCTATGGGTGAGCCGAGTGAAATGTGCGAAAAATGCATTTTTTTCCTACATTTTGGAATTTGCTGGGATGTCTGGGTAATTAATTCTGGGACGAATTGCGCAAATCATACCTCTGTGGATTCCCATGCGTGTCCTCTTTTTGGAAATGCATGGGGTTCCGTGTTTTTCTTGGTGGCTGGACACCCGAGGCCCATATCTGTATGGTGTGCCTGTCTGGACACAGTGTGAAATTCAGCTGTCATTACAGACTTGGCGTTACCTGTGTTTTATGCTTTCACCTTGGCACCCAGGTAGGTGCACCCACATATGTGAGGTACCATTTCCATCGGGACACCTCTGGGAATGCGGAACGGTAGGCCATGTGTTGTTGACGGAATGTATCGATGGGTGAGCCGAGTGTAATGTGCGGAAAATTCATTTTTTTCCCCACATTTTGGACTTTGTGGGGTGTCTGGGTAATAAATACTGGGCCCATTTGTGCAAATCATACCTCTACGCATTCCCATGGGTGTCCTCTTTTTGGAAATGCACAGGTTTCCCTGTTTTCCTTGGTCGCTTGGACACCCGAGGCCCATGTCTGTATGGTGGGCCCGTCTGGATGAAGTGTGAAATTCAGCTGTCATTACAGACATGGGGTTACCTGTGTTTTAGGTTTTCCCCTTGGCGCCCAGGTAGGTGCACCCACACATGTGAAGTACCGTTTTCATCGGGACAACTGTGGGAATGCGGGACGGTAGGCCATGTGCTGTTGGTTGCGTGTTTCGATGGGTGAGCCGAGTGAAATGTACGGAAAATGTGCGGAAAATGCATTTTTTTCCTACATTTTGGACTTTGCGGGGATGTCTGGGTAATAAATTCTGGGCCGATTTGCGCAAATCATACCTCTGCAGATTCCCACGGGTGTCCTCTTTTCGGAAATGCATGGAGTTCCCTGTTTTCCTTGGTGGCTGAGACACCCAAGGTCCATATCTGTATGATCTGCCCGTCTGGACAAAGTGTGAAATTCAGCTGTCATAACAGACTTGGGGTTACCTATGTTTTAGGCTTTCACCTTGGTGCCCAAGTAGGTGCACCCACACATGTGAGGTATCATTTTCATTGGGACACCTGTGGGAATGCGGGGCGCTAGGCCATGTGTTGTTGGCGTCGTGTTTCGATGGGTGAGCCGAGTGAAATGTGAGGAAAATGCGTTTTTTCCCACATTACGGATTTGCGGGGTGTCTGGGTAATAAATTCTGGGCCGATTTGCGCAAATCCTATCTCTGCGGATTCCCAGGGTTGTCCTCTTTTTGGAAATGCATTGTGTTCCCTGTTTTCCTTGGTGGTTTGGACACCCGAGACCCATATCTGTATGGTGTGCCCGTCTGGACAAAGTGTGAAATTCAGCTGTCATTACAGACTTGGGGTTACCTGTGTTTTAGGCTTTCCCCTTGGCGGCCATGTATGAAAACCCACACATGTTAGGTACCGTTTTCATCAGGACACCGGTTGGAACGCGGGACGGTAGGCCATGTGTTTTTGGCGGCGTGTTTGGATGGGTGAGCCGAGTGAAATGTGCGGAAAATGCATTTTTTTCCCACATTTAGGAATTTGCGGGGGTGTCTGGGTAAAATATTCTGGGCCGGTTTGGGCAAATCATACCTCTGCTGATTCCAACGGGTGTCCTCTTTTCAGAAATGCATGGGGTTCCCTGTTTTCTTTGGTGGTTTGGACACCCGAGGCCCATATCTGTGTGGTGTTCCCGTCTGGATGAAGTGTGAAATCCAGCTGTCATAAGAGACTTGGGGTTACCTGTGTTTTAGGTTTTCACCTTGGCGCCATGTGCTGTTGGCCATCTGTTTCGATGGGTAAACCGAGTGAAATGTGCGGAAAATGCATTTTTTTCCCCACATTTTGGACTTTGTGGGTTGTCTGGGTAATAAATTCTGGGCCGATTTGTGCAAATCATACCTCTGCGGATTCCCACAAGTGTCCTCTTTTTGGAAATGCTTGGGATTCCCTGTTTTCCTTGGTGGCTTTGACACCCGAGGCCCATATGTGTATGGTGTTCCCGTCTGGACAAAGTGTGAAATTCAACTGTCATAACAGACTTAGGGTTACCTGTGTTTTAGGCTATCCCCTTGGCGCCCAGGTAGGTGCATCCACACATGTGATGTAAAGTTTTCATTGGGACACATGTGGGAACATCGGACGGTAGGCCATGTTTTGTTGGCGGCGTGTTTTGATGGGTGATACAAGTGAAATGTGCGGAAAATGCATTTTTTCCCCCACATTTTGGGCTTTGTGGGTTGTCTGGGTAATAAATTCTGGGCCGATTTGTGCAAATCATACCTCTGCGGATTCCCACTAGTGTCCTCTTTTTGGAAATGAATGGGGTTCCCTGTTTTTATTGGTGGCTCGGATACCCGAGGCCCGTTTCTGTATGGTGGGCCCATCTGGACAAAGTGTTAAATTCAGCTCTCATAACAGACTTGGGGTTACCTATGTCTTAGGCTTTCCCCTTGGCGCCCAGGTAGGTGCACCCACACATGTGAGGTACCATTTTCATCGGGACACCTGTGGGAATGCGGGACAGTTGACCAGGTGTTGTTGGTGATGTGTTTCTATGGGTGAGCCGAGTGAAATGTGCGAAAAATGCATTTTTTTCCTACATTTTGGAATTTGCTGGGATGTCTGGGTAATTAATTCTGGGACGAATTGCGCAAATCATACCTCTGTGGATTCCCATGCGTGTCCTCTTTTTGGAAATGCATGGGGTTCCGTGTTTTTCTTGGTGGCTGGACACCCGAGGCCCATATCTGTATGGTGTGCCTGTCTGGACACAGTGTGAAATTCAGCTGTCATTACAGACTTGGCGTTACCTGTGTTTTATGCTTTCACCTTGGCACCCAGGTAGGTGCACCCACATATGTGAGGTACCATTTCCATCGGGACACCTCTGGGAATGCGGAAAGGTAGGCCATGTGTTGTTGACGGAATGTATCGATGGGTGAGCCGAGTGTAATGTGCGGAAAATTCATTTTTTTCCCCACATTTTGGACTTTGTGGGGTGTCTGGGTAATAAATTCTGGGCCCATTTGTGCAAATCATACCTCTACGCATTCCCATGGGTGTCCTCTTTTTGGAAATGCACAGGTTTCCCTGTTTTCCTTGGTCGCTTGGACACCCGAGGCCCATGTCTGTATGGTGGGCCCGTCTGGATGAAGTGTGAAATTCAGCTGTCATTACAGACATGGGGTTGGGTTACCTGTGTTTTAGGTTTTCCCCTTGGCGCCCAGGTAGGTGCACCCACACATGTGAAGTACTGTTTTCATCGGGACACCTGTGGGGACGCGGGACGGTAGGCATTGTGTTGTTGGTGGCGTGTTTTGATGGGTGAGCCCAGTGAAATGTGCGGAAAATGCGTTTTTTTCCTACATTTTGGTCTTTGCGGGGATGGCTGAGTAATAAATACTGGGCCGATTTGTGCAAATCATACCTCTGCAGATTACCACGGGTGTCCTCTTTTCGGAAATGCATGGAGTTCCCTGTTTTCCTTGGTGGCTTGGACACCCGAGGCCCATATCTGTACGGTGGGCCCGTCTGGACAAAGTGTGAAATTCAGCTGTCATTACAGACTTGGGGTTACCTGTGTTTTAAGCTTTCCCCTTGGCGCCCATCTATGAAAACCCACACATGTTAGGTACCGTTCTCATCAGGACACTGGTGGGAACGCGGGACGGTAGGCCATGTGTTTTTGGCGGCGTGTTTGGATGGGTGAGCCGAGTGAAATGTGCGGAAAATGCATTTATTTCCCACATTTCGGAATTTGCGGGGTGTCTGGGTAAAAAATTCTGGGCCGGTTTGGGCAAATCATACCTCTGCTGATTCCAACGGGTGTCCTCTTTTCAGAAATGCATGGAGTTCCCTGTTTTCCTTGGTTTCTTGGACACCCGAGGGACATATCTGTATGGTGTGCTCGTCTGGATGAAGTGTGAAATCCAGCAGTCATAACAGACTTGGGGTTACCTGTGTTTTAGGTTTTCCCCTTGGCGCCCAGGTAGGTGCACCCACACATATGAGTTACCATTTCCATTGATACACCTGTGGGAACGCGGGACAGTAGGCCATGTGTTGTTGGCAACGTGTATCGATGGGTGAGCCGAGTGAAATGTGCGGTAAATGCATTTTTTCCCCACATTGTGGACTTTGTGGGGTGTCTGGGTAATACATTCTGGGCCGATTTGTGCAAATCATACCTCTGCAGATTCCCACGGGTGTCCTCTTTTTGGAAATGCATGGGGTTCCCTTTTTCCTTGGTGGCTTGGACACCCGAGGCCCATATCTGTATGGTGGGCCCGTCTGGATGAAGTGTGAAATTCAGCTGTCATAACAGACTTGGCGTTACCTGTGTTTTAGGTTTTCCCCTTGGCGCCCAGGTAGGTGCACCCACACATGTGAAGTACCGTTTTCATCGGGACACCTGTGGGAATGTGGGACGGTAGGCCATGTGCTGTTGGTTGCGTGTTTCGATGGGTGAGCCGAGTGAAATGTGCGGAAAATGCGTTTTTTTCCTACATTTTGGACTTTGCGGGGATGTCTGGGTAATATATTCTGGGCCGATTTGCGCAAATCATACCTCTGCAGATTCCCACGGGTGTCCTCTTTTTCGGAAATGCATGGAGTTCCCTGTTTTCCTTGGTGGCTGGGACACCCGAGGTCCATATCTGTTTGATGTGCCCGTCTGGACAAAGTGTGAAATTCAGCTGTCATAACAGACTTGGGGTTACCTGTGTTTTAGGCTTTCACCTTGGTGCCCAGGTAGGTGCACCCACACATGTGAGGTATCATTTTCATTGGGACACCTGTGGGAATGCGGGGCGCTAGGCCATGTGCTGTTGGCGTCGTGTTTCGATGGGTGAACCGAGTGAAATGTGAGGAAAATGCGTTTTTTCCCACATTACGGATTTGCGGGGGTGTCTGGGTAATAAATTCTGGGTCGATTTGTGCAAATCATATCTCTGCGGATTCCCAGGGTTGTCCTCTTTTCGGAAATGCATGGAGTTCCCTGTTTTGCTTGGTGGTTTGGACACCCGAGACCCATATCTGTATGGTGTTCCCATCTGGACAAAGTGTGAAATTCAGCTGTCATAACAGACTTGGGGTTACCTGTGTTTTAGGCTTTCCCCTTGGCGCCCATGTATGAAAACCCACACATGTTAGGTACCGTTTTCATCAGGACACTGGTGGGAACGCGGGACGGTAGGCCATGTGTTTTTGGCGGTGCGTTTGGATGGGTGAGCCGAGTGAAATGTGCGGAAAATGCATTTTTTTCCCACATTTAGGAATTTGCGGGGTTGTCTGGGTAAAAAATTCTGGGCCGGTTTGGGCAAATCATACCTCTGCTGATTCCAACGGGTGTCCTCTTTTCAGAAATGCATGGGGTTCCCTGTTTTCTTTGGTGGCTTTGACACCCGAGGCCCATATCTGTGTGGTGTTCCCGTCTGGACAATGTGTGAAATTCAGCTGTCATAACAGACTTAGGGTTACCTGTGTATTAGGCTTTCCCCTTGGCGCCCAGATAGATACACCCACACATGTGAGGTACCGTTTTCATCAGGACACCGGTGGGAACGTGGGACGGTAGGCCATGTGTTGTTGGCCATCTGTTTCGATGGGTTAGCCGAGTGAAATGTGCGGAAAATGCGTTTTTTTCCTACATTTTGGAATTTGTTGGGATGTCTGGGTAATTAATTCTGGGCCAAATTGCGCAAATCATACCTCTGCGGATTCCCATGTGTGTCCTCTTTTTGGAAATGCATGGGGTTCCCTGTTTTTCTTGGTGGCTGGGACACCCGAGGCCCATATCTGTATGGTGTGCCTGTCTGGACACAGTGTGAAATTCAGCTGTCATAACAGACTTGGGGTTACCTGTGTTTTATGCTTTCACCTTGGCACCCAGGTAGGTGCACCCACACATGTGAGGTACCATTTTCATCGAGACACCTCTGGGAATGCAGGACGGTAGGCCATGTGTTGTTGGTGGAGTGTATCGATGGGTGAGCCGAGTGTAATGTGCGGAAAATTCATTTTTTTCCCCACATTTTGGACTTTGTGGGGTGTCTGGGTAATAAATTCTGAGCCGATTTGTGCAAATCATACCTCTACGCATTCCCACGGGTGTCCTCTTTTTGGAAATGCACAGGTTTCCCTGTTTTCCTTGGTGGCTTGGACACCCGAGGCCCATATCTGTATGGTGGGCCCGTTTGGATGAAGTGTGAAATTCAGCTGTCACTACAGACATGGGGTTACCTGTGTTTTAGGTTTCCCCCTTGGCGCCCAGGTAGGTGCACCCACACATGTGAAGTACCGTTTTCATCGGGACAACTGTGGGAATGCGGGACGGTAGGCCATGTGCTGTTGGTTGCGTGTTTCGATGGGTGAGCCGAGTGAAATGTGCGGAAAATGCGTTTTTTTCCTACATTTTGGACTTTGCGGGGATGTCTGGGTAATAAATTCTTGGCCGATTTGCGCAAATCATACCTCTGCAGATTCCCACGGGTGTCCTTTTTCGGAAATGCATGGAGTTCCCTGTTTTCCTTGGTGGCTGAGACACCCGAGGTCCATATCTGTATGATGTCCCCATCTGGACAAAGTGTGAAATTCAGCTGTCTTAACAGACTTGGGGTTACCTGTGTTTTAGGCTTTCACCTTGGTGCCCAGGTAGGTGCACCCACACATGTGAGGTATCATTTTCATTGGGACACCTGTGGGAATGCGGGGCGCTAGGCCATGTGGTGTTGGCGTCGTGTTTCGATGGGTGAGCCGAGTGAAATGTGAGGAAAATGCGTTTTTCGCACATTACGGATTTGCGGGGGTGTCTGGGTAATAAATTCTGGGCCGATTTGCGCAAATCATATCTCTGCGGATTCCCAGGGTTGTCCTCTTTTTGGAAATGCATTGTGTTCCCTGTTTTCCTTGGTGGTTTGGACACCCGAGACCCATATCTGTATGGTGTGCCCGTCTGGACAAAGTGTGAAATTCAGCTGTCATTACAGACTTGGGGTTACCTGTGTTTTAGGCTTTCACCTTGGCGCCATGTGTTGTTGGCCATCTGTTTCAATGGGTAAACCGAGTGAAATGTGCGGAAAATGCATTTTTTCCCCACATTTTGGACTTTGTGGGTTGTCTGGGTAATAAATTCTGGGCCGATTTGTGCAAATCATACCTCTGCGGATTCCCACTAGTGTCCTCTTTTTGAAAATGCATGGGATATCCTGTTTTCGTTGGTGGCTTGGACACCCGAGGCCCATATCAGACTTGGGGTTACCTGTGTTTTAGGCTTTCACCTTGGCGCCATGTGTTGTTGGCCATCTGTTTCAATGGGTAAACCGAGTGAAATGTGCGGAAAATGCATTTTTTTCCCACATTTAGGAATTTGCGGGGGTGTCTGGGTAAAAAATTCTGGGCTGGTTTGGGAAAATCATACCTCTGCTGATTCCAACAGGTGTCCTCTTTTCAGAAATGCATGGGGTTCCCTGTTTTCCTTGGTGGCTTGGACACCCGAGGGACATATCTGTATGGTGTGCCCGTCTGGATGAAGTGTGAAATCCAGCTGTCATAAGAGACTTGGGGTTACCTGTGTTTTAGGTTTTCACCTTGGCGCCATGTGTTGTTGGCCATCTGTTTCAATGGGTAAACAGAGTGAAATGTGCGGAAAATGCATTTTTTCCCCACATTTTGGACTTTGTGGGTTGTCTGGGTAATAAATTCTGGGCCGATTTGTGCAAATCATACCTCTGCGGATTCCCACTAGTGTCCTCTTTTTGAAAATGCATGGGATATCCTGTTTTCGTTGGTGGCTTGGACACCCGAGGCCCATATCTGTATGGTGGGCCCATCTGGGTGAAGTGAGAAATTCAGGTGTCATAACAGGCTTAGGGTTACCTGTGTTTTAGGCTTTCCCCTTGACGCCCAGATAGGTACACCCACACATGTGAGGTACCGTTTTCATTGCGACACGTGTGGGAACTCGGGACGGTAGGCTGTGTGTTGTTGGCTGCGTCTTTCGATGGGTGAGCTGAGTGAAATGTGTGGAAAATGCATTTTTTTTTCACATTTCGACTTTGCGGGGGTGTCTGGGTAATAAATTCTGGGCCGATTTGTGCAAATCATACCTGTGCGGATTCCCACGTGTGTCCTCTTTTCGGAAATGCATGGAGTTCCCTGTTTTCCTTGGTGGCTTTGACACGCGAGCCCCATATCTGTGTGGTGTTCCCGTCTGGACAAAGTGTGAAATTCAGCTGTCATAACAGATTTAGGGTTACCTGTTTATTAGGCTTTCCCCTTGGCGCCCAGATAGATACACCCACACATGTGGGGTACCGTTTTCATCAGGACACCGGTGGGAACGTGGGACGGTAGGCCATGTGTTGTTGGCCATCTGTTTCGATGGGTAAACCGAGTGGAATGTGCAGAAAATGCTTTTTTTTCCCCACATTTCAGAATTTGCCGGGGTGTCTGGGTAATAAATTCTGGGCCGATTTGTGCAAATTATACCTCTGCGGATTCCCAAGGGTGTCCTCTTTTCGGAAATGCATGGAGTTCACTGTTTTCCTTGGTGGCTTGGACACCCGAGGCCCATATATGTATGGTGTTCCCGTCTGGACAAAGTGTGAAATTCAACTATCATAACAGACTTAGGGTTACCTGTGTTTTAGGCTTTCCCCTTGGCGCCCAGGTAGGTGCATCCACACATGTGATGTACAGATTTCATTGGGACACGTGTGGGAACATCGGATGGTAGGCCATGTTTTGTTGGCGGCGTGTTTTGATGGGTGATACAAGTGAAATGTGCGGAAAATAAATTTTTCCCCCACATTTTGGGCTTTGTGGGTTGTCTGGGTAATAAATTCTGGGCCGATTTGTGCAAATCATACCTCTGCGAATTCCCACTAGTGTCCTCTTTTTGGAAATGCATGGGGTTCCCTGTTTTCATTGGTGGCTCGGATACACGAGGCCCGTTTCTGTATGGTGGGCCCATCTGGACAAAGTGAGAAATTCAGCTCTCATAACAGACTTGGGGTTACCTGTGTCTTAGGCTTTCCCCTTGGCGCCCAGGTAGGTGCACCCACACATGTGAGGTACCATTTTCATCGGGACACCTGTGGGAATGCGGGACAGTTGACCAGGTGTTGTTGGGGGCGTGTTTCTATGGGTGAGCCCAGTGAAATGTGCGAAAAATGCATTTTTTTCCTACATTTTGGAATTTGCTGGAATGTCTGGGTAATTAATTCTGGGCCGAATTGCGCAAATCATACCTCTGTGGATTCCCATACGTGTCCTCTTTTTGGAAATGCATGGGGTTCTGTGTTTTTCTTGGTGGCTGGACACCCGAGGCCCATATCTGTATGGTGTGGCTGTCTGGACACAATGTGAAATTCAGCTGTCATAACAGACTTGGGGTTACCTGTGTTTTACGCTTTCACCTTGGCACCATGTGCTGTTGGCCATCTGTTTCGATGGGTAAACCGAGTGAAATGTGCGGAAAATGCATTTTTTTCCCCACATTTTGGACTTTGTGGGTTGTCTGGGTAATAAATTCTGGGCCGATTTGTGCAAATCATACCTCTGCGGATTCCCACTAGTGTCCTCTTTTTGGAAATGAATGGGGTTCCCTGTTTTTATTGGTGGCTCGGATACCCGAGGCCCGTTTCTGTATGGTGGGCCCATCTGGACAAAGTGTTAAATTCAGCTCTCATAACAGACTTGGGGTTACCTGTGTCTTAGGCTTTCCCCTTGGCGCCCAGGTAGGTGCACCCACACATGTGAGGTACCATTTTCATCGGGACACCTGTGGGAATGCGGGACAGTTGACCAGGTGTTGTTGGTGACGTGTTTCTATGGGTGAGCCGAGTGAAATGTGCGAAAAATGCATTTTTTTCCTACATTTTGGAATTTGCTGGGATGTCTGGGTAATTAATTCTGGGACGAATTGCGCAAATCATACCTCTGTGGATTCCCATGCGTGTCCTCTTTTTGGAAATGCATGGGGTTCCGTGTTTTTCTTGGTGGCTGGACACCCGAGGCCCATATCTGTATGGTGTGCCTGTCTGGACACAGTGTGAAATTCAGCTGTCATTACAGACTTGGCGTTACCTGTGTTTTATGCTTTCACCTTGGCACCCAGGTAGGTGCACCCACATATGTGAGGTACCATTTCCATCGGGACACCTCTGGGAATGCGGAACGGTAGGCCATGTGTTGTTGACGGAATGTATCGATGGGTGAGCCGAGTGTAATGTGCGGAAAATTCATTTTTTTCCCCACATTTTGGACTTTGTGGGGTGTCTGGGTAATAAATACTGGGCCCATTTGTGCAAATCATACCTCTACGCATTCCCATGGGTGTCCTCTTTTTGGAAATGCACAGGTTTCCCTGTTTTCCTTGGTCGCTTGGACACCCGAGGCCCATGTCTGTATGGTGGGCCCGTCTGGATGAAGTGTGAAATTCAGCTGTCATTACAGACATGGGGTTACCTGTGTTTTAGGTTTTCCCCTTGGCGCCCAGGTAGGTGCACCCACACATGTGAAGTACCGTTTTCATCGGGACAACTGTGGGAATGCGGGACGGTAGGCCATGTGCTGTTGGTTGCGTGTTTCGATGGGTGAGCCGAGTGAAATGTACGGAAAATGTGCGGAAAATGCATTTTTTTCCTACATTTTGGACTTTGCGGGGATGTCTGGGTAATAAATTCTGGGCCGATTTGCGCAAATCATACCTCTGCAGATTCCCACGGGTGTCCTCTTTTCGGAAATGCATGGAGTTCCCTGTTTTCCTTGGTGGCTGAGACACCCAAGGTCCATATCTGTATGATCTGCCCGTCTGGACAAAGTGTGAAATTCAGCTGTCATAACAGACTTGGGGTTACCTATGTTTTAGGCTTTCACCTTGGTGCCCAAGTAGGTGCACCCACACATGTGAGGTATCATTTTCATTGGGACACCTGTGGGAATGCGGGGCGCTAGGCCATGTGTTGTTGGCGTCGTGTTTCGATGGGTGAGCCGAGTGAAATGTGAGGAAAATGCGTTTTTTCCCACATTACGGATTTGCGGGGTGTCTGGGTAATAAATTCTGGGCCGATTTGCGCAAATCCTATCTCTGCGGATTCCCAGGGTTGTCCTCTTTTTGGAAATGCATTGTGTTCCCTGTTTTCCTTGGTGGTTTGGACACCCGAGACCCATATCTGTATGGTGTGCCCGTCTGGACAAAGTGTGAAATTCAGCTGTCATTACAGACTTGGGGTTACCTGTGTTTTAGGCTTTCCCCTTGGCGGCCATGTATGAAAACCCACACATGTTAGGTACCGTTTTCATCAGGACACCGGTTGGAACGCGGGACGGTAGGCCATGTGTTTTTGGCGGCGTGTTTGGATGGGTGAGCCGAGTGAAATGTGCGGAAAATGCATTTTTTTCCCACATTTAGGAATTTGCGGGGGTGTCTGGGTAAAATATTCTGGGCCGGTTTGGGCAAATCATACCTCTGCTGATTCCAACGGGTGTCCTCTTTTCAGAAATGCATGGGGTTCCCTGTTTTCTTTGGTGGTTTGGACACCCGAGGCCCATATCTGTGTGGTGTTCCCGTCTGGATGAAGTGTGAAATCCAGCTGTCATAAGAGACTTGGGGTTACCTGTGTTTTAGGTTTTCACCTTGGCGCCATGTGCTGTTGGCCATCTGTTTCGATGGGTAAACCGAGTGAAATGTGCGGAAAATGCATTTTTTTCCCCACATTTTGGACTTTGTGGGTTGTCTGGGTAATAAATTCTGGGCCGATTTGTGCAAATCATACCTCTGCGGATTCCCACTAGTGTCCTCTTTTTGGAAATGCTTGGGATTCCCTGTTTTCCTTGGTGGCTTTGACACCCGAGGCCCATATGTGTATGGTGTTCCCGTCTGGACAAAGTGTGAAATTCAACTGTCATAACAGACTTAGGGTTACCTGTGTTTTAGGCTATCCCCTTGGCGCCCAGGTAGGTGCATCCACACATGTGATGTAAAGTTTTCATTGGGACACATGTGGGAACATCGGACGGTAGGCCATGTTTTGTTGGCGGCGTGTTTTGATGGGTGATACAAGTGAAATGTGCGGAAAATGCATTTTTTCCCCCACATTTTGGGCTTTGTGGGTTGTCTGGGTAATAAATTCTGGGCCGATTTGTGCAAATCATACCTCTGCGGATTCCCACTAGTGTCCTCTTTTTGGAAATGAATGGGGTTCCCTGTTTTTATTGGTGGCTCGGATACCCGAGGCCCGTTTCTGTATGGTGGGCCCATCTGGACAAAGTGTTAAATTCAGCTCTCATAACAGACTTGGGGTTACCTATGTCTTAGGCTTTCCCCTTGGCGCCCAGGTAGGTGCACCCACACATGTGAGGTACCATTTTCATCGGGACACCTGTGGGAATGCGGGACAGTTGACCAGGTGTTGTTGGTGATGTGTTTCTATGGGTGAGCCGAGTGAAATGTGCGAAAAATGCATTTTTTTCCTACATTTTGGAATTTGCTGGGATGTCTGGGTAATTAATTCTGGGACGAATTGCGCAAATCATACCTCTGTGGATTCCCATGCGTGTCCTCTTTTTGGAAATGCATGGGGTTCTGTGTTTTTCTTGGTGGCTGGACACCCGAGGCCCATATCTGTATGGTGTGCCTGTCTGGACACAGTGTGAAATTCAGCTGTCATTACAGACTTGGCGTTACCTGTGTTTTATGCTTTCACCTTGGCACCCAGGTAGGTGCACCCACATATGTGAGGTACCATTTCCATCGGGACACCTCTGGGAATGCGGAACGGTAGGCCATGTGTTGTTGACGGAATGTATCGATGGGTGAGCCGAGTGTAATGTGCGGAAAATTCATTTTTTTCCCCACATTTTGGACTTTGTGGGGTGTCTGGGTAATAAATTCTGGGCCCATTTGTGCAAATCATACCTCTACGCATTCCCATGGGTGTCCTCTTTTTGGAAATGCACAGGTTTCCCTGTTTTCCTTGGTCGCTTGGACACCCGAGGCCCATGTCTGTATGGTGGGCCCGTCTGGATGAAGTGTGAAATTCAGCTGTCATTACAGACATGGGGTTGGGTTACCTGTGTTTTAGGTTTTCCCCTTGGCGCCCAGGTAGGTGCACCCACACATGTGAAGTACTGTTTTCATCGGGACACCTGTGGGGACGCGGGACGGTAGGCATTGTGTTGTTGGTGGCGTGTTTTGATGGGTGAGCCCAGTGAAATGTGCGGAAAATGCGTTTTTTTCCTACATTTTGGTCTTTGCGGGGATGGCTGAGTAATAAATACTGGGCCGATTTGTGCAAATCATACCTCTGCAGATTACCACGGGTGTCCTCTTTTCGGAAATGCATGGAGTTCCCTGTTTTCCTTGGTGGCTTGGACACCCGAGGCCCATATCTGTACGGTGGGCCCGTCTGGACAAAGTGTGAAATTCAGCTGTCATTACAGACTTGGGGTTACCTGTGTTTTAAGCTTTCCCCTTGGCGCCCATCTATGAAAACCCACACATGTTAGGTACCGTTCTCATCAGGACACTGGTGGGAACGCGGGACGGTAGGCCATGTGTTTTTGGCGGCGTGTTTGGATGGGTGAGCCGAGTGAAATGTGCGGAAAATGCATTTATTTCCCACATTTCGGAATTTGCGGGGTGTCTGGGTAAAAAATTCTGGGCCGGTTTGGGCAAATCATACCTCTGCTGATTCCAACGGGTGTCCTCTTTTCAGAAATGCATGGAGTTCCCTGTTTTCCTTGGTTTCTTGGACACCCGAGGGACATATCTGTATGGTGTGCTCGTCTGGATGAAGTGTGAAATCCAGCAGTCATAACAGACTTGGGGTTACCTGTGTTTTAGGTTTTCCCCTTGGCGCCCAGGTAGGTGCACCCACACATATGAGTTACCATTTCCATTGATACACCTGTGGGAACGCGGGACAGTAGGCCATGTGTTGTTGGCAACGTGTATCGATGGGTGAGCCGAGTGAAATGTGCGGTAAATGCATTTTTTCCCCACATTGTGGACTTTGTGGGGTGTCTGGGTAATACATTCTGGGCCGATTTGTGCAAATCATACCTCTGCAGATTCCCACGGGTGTCCTCTTTTTGGAAATGCATGGGGTTCCCTTTTTCCTTGGTGGCTTGGACACCCGAGGCCCATATCTGTATGGTGGGCCCGTCTGGATGAAGTGTGAAATTCAGCTGTCATAACAGACTTGGCGTTACCTGTGTTTTAGGTTTTCCCCTTGGCGCCCAGGTAGGTGCACCCACACATGTGAAGTACCGTTTTCATCGGGACACCTGTGGGAATGTGGGACGGTAGGCCATGTGCTGTTGGTTGCGTGTTTCGATGGGTGAGCCGAGTGAAATGTGCGGAAAATGCGTTTTTTTCCTACATTTTGGACTTTGCGGGGATGTCTGGGTAATATATTCTGGGCCGATTTGCGCAAATCATACCTCTGCAGATTCCCACGGGTGTCCTCTTTTTCGGAAATGCATGGAGTTCCCTGTTTTCCTTGGTGGCTGGGACACCCGAGGTCCATATCTGTTTGATGTGCCCGTCTGGACAAAGTGTGAAATTCAGCTGTCATAACAGACTTGGGGTTACCTGTGTTTTAGGCTTTCACCTTGGTGCCCAGGTAGGTGCACCCACACATGTGAGGTATCATTTTCATTGGGACACCTGTGGGAATGCGGGGCGCTAGGCCATGTGCTGTTGGCGTCGTGTTTCGATGGGTGAACCGAGTGAAATGTGAGGAAAATGCGTTTTTTCCCACATTACGGATTTGCGGGGGTGTCTGGGTAATAAATTCTGGGTCGATTTGTGCAAATCATATCTCTGCGGATTCCCAGGGTTGTCCTCTTTTCGGAAATGCATGGAGTTCCCTGTTTTGCTTGGTGGTTTGGACACCCGAGACCCATATCTGTATGGTGTTCCCATCTGGACAAAGTGTGAAATTCAGCTGTCATAACAGACTTGGGGTTACCTGTGTTTTAGGCTTTCCCCTTGGCGCCCATGTATGAAAACCCACACATGTTAGGTACCGTTTTCATCAGGACACTGGTGGGAACGCGGGACGGTAGGCCATGTGTTTTTGGCGGTGCGTTTGGATGGGTGAGCCGAGTGAAATGTGCGGAAAATGCATTTTTTTCCCACATTTAGGAATTTGCGGGGTTGTCTGGGTAAAAAATTCTGGGCCGGTTTGGGCAAATCATACCTCTGCTGATTCCAACGGGTGTCCTCTTTTCAGAAATGCATGGGGTTCCCTGTTTTCTTTGGTGGCTTTGACACCCGAGGCCCATATCTGTGTGGTGTTCCCGTCTGGACAATGTGTGAAATTCAGCTGTCATAACAGACTTAGGGTTACCTGTGTATTAGGCTTTCCCCTTGGCGCCCAGATAGATACACCCACACATGTGAGGTACCGTTTTCATCAGGACACCGGTGGGAACGTGGGACGGTAGGCCATGTGTTGTTGGCCATCTGTTTCGATGGGTTAGCCGAGTGAAATGTGCGGAAAATGCGTTTTTTTCCTACATTTTGGAATTTGTTGGGATGTCTGGGTAATTAATTCTGGGCCAAATTGCGCAAATCATACCTCTGCGGATTCCCATGTGTGTCCTCTTTTTGGAAATGCATGGGGTTCCCTGTTTTTCTTGGTGGCTGGGACACCCGAGGCCCATATCTGTATGGTGTGCCTGTCTGGACACAGTGTGAAATTCAGCTGTCATAACAGACTTGGGGTTACCTGTGTTTTATGCTTTCACCTTGGCACCCAGGTAGGTGCACCCACACATGTGAGGTACCATTTTCATCGAGACACCTCTGGGAATGCAGGACGGTAGGCCATGTGTTGTTGGTGGAGTGTATCGATGGGTGAGCCGAGTGTAATGTGCGGAAAATTCATTTTTTTCCCCACATTTTGGACTTTGTGGGGTGTCTGGGTAATAAATTCTGAGCCGATTTGTGCAAATCATACCTCTACGCATTCCCACGGGTGTCCTCTTTTTGGAAATGCACAGGTTTCCCTGTTTTCCTTGGTGGCTTGGACACCCGAGGCCCATATCTGTATGGTGGGCCCGTTTGGATGAAGTGTGAAATTCAGCTGTCACTACAGACATGGGGTTACCTGTGTTTTAGGTTTCCCCCTTGGCGCCCAGGTAGGTGCACCCACACATGTGAAGTACCGTTTTCATCGGGACAACTGTGGGAATGCGGGACGGTAGGCCATGTGCTGTTGGTTGCGTGTTTCGATGGGTGAGCCGAGTGAAATGTGCGGAAAATGCGTTTTTTTCCTACATTTTGGACTTTGCGGGGATGTCTGGGTAATAAATTCTTGGCCGATTTGCGCAAATCATACCTCTGCAGATTCCCACGGGTGTCCTTTTTCGGAAATGCATGGAGTTCCCTGTTTTCCTTGGTGGCTGAGACACCCGAGGTCCATATCTGTATGATGTCCCCATCTGGACAAAGTGTGAAATTCAGCTGTCTTAACAGACTTGGGGTTACCTGTGTTTTAGGCTTTCACCTTGGTGCCCAGGTAGGTGCACCCACACATGTGAGGTATCATTTTCATTGGGACACCTGTGGGAATGCGGGGCGCTAGGCCATGTGGTGTTGGCGTCGTGTTTCGATGGGTGAGCCGAGTGAAATGTGAGGAAAATGCGTTTTTCGCACATTACGGATTTGCGGGGGTGTCTGGGTAATAAATTCTGGGCCGATTTGCGCAAATCATATCTCTGCGGATTCCCAGGGTTGTCCTCTTTTTGGAAATGCATTGTGTTCCCTGTTTTCCTTGGTGGTTTGGACACCCGAGACCCATATCTGTATGGTGTGCCCGTCTGGACAAAGTGTGAAATTCAGCTGTCATTACAGACTTGGGGTTACCTGTGTTTTAGGCTTTCACCTTGGCGCCATGTGTTGTTGGCCATCTGTTTCAATGGGTAAACCGAGTGAAATGTGCGGAAAATGCATTTTTTCCCCACATTTTGGACTTTGTGGGTTGTCTGGGTAATAAATTCTGGGCCGATTTGTGCAAATCATACCTCTGCGGATTCCCACTAGTGTCCTCTTTTTGAAAATGCATGGGATATCCTGTTTTCGTTGGTGGCTTGGACACCCGAGGCCCATATCAGACTTGGGGTTACCTGTGTTTTAGGCTTTCACCTTGGCGCCATGTGTTGTTGGCCATCTGTTTCAATGGGTAAACCGAGTGAAATGTGCGGAAAATGCATTTTTTTCCCACATTTAGGAATTTGCGGGGGTGTCTGGGTAAAAAATTCTGGGCTGGTTTGGGAAAATCATACCTCTGCTGATTCCAACAGGTGTCCTCTTTTCAGAAATGCATGGGGTTCCCTGTTTTCCTTGGTGGCTTGGACACCCGAGGGACATATCTGTATGGTGTGCCCGTCTGGATGAAGTGTGAAATCCAGCTGTCATAAGAGACTTGGGGTTACCTGTGTTTTAGGTTTTCACCTTGGCGCCATGTGTTGTTGGCCATCTGTTTCAATGGGTAAACAGAGTGAAATGTGCGGAAAATGCATTTTTTCCCCACATTTTGGACTTTGTGGGTTGTCTGGGTAATAAATTCTGGGCCGATTTGTGCAAATCATACCTCTGCGGATTCCCACTAGTGTCCTCTTTTTGAAAATGCACGGGATATCCTGTTTTCGTTGGTGGCTTGGACACCCGAGGCCCATATCTGTATGGTGGGCCCATCTGGGTGAAGTGAGAAATTCAGGTGTCATAACAGGCTTAGGGTTACCTGTGTTTTAGGCTTTCCCCTTGACGCCCAGATAGGTACACCCACACATGTGAGGTACCGTTTTCATTGCGACACGTGTGGGAACTCGGGACGGTAGGCTGTGTGTTGTTGGCTGCGTCTTTCGATGGGTGAGCTGAGTGAAATGTGTGGAAAATGCATTTTTTTTTCACATTTCGACTTTGCGGGGGTGTCTGGGTAATAAATTCTGGGCCGATTTGTGCAAATCATACCTGTGCGGATTCCCACGTGTGTCCTCTTTTCGGAAATGCATGGAGTTCCCTGTTTTCCTTGGTGGCTTTGACACGCGAGCCCCATATCTGTGTGGTGTTCCCGTCTGGACAAAGTGTGAAATTCAGCTGTCATAACAGATTTAGGGTTACCTGTTTATTAGGCTTTCCCCTTGGCGCCCAGATAGATACACCCACACATGTGGGGTACCGTTTTCATCAGGACACCGGTGGGAACGTGGGACGGTAGGCCATGTGTTGTTGGCCATCTGTTTCGATGGGTAAACCGAGTGGAATGTGCAGAAAATGCTTTTTTTTCCCCACATTTCAGAATTTGCCGGGGTGTCTGGGTAATAAATTCTGGGCCGATTTGTGCAAATTATACCTCTGCGGATTCCCAAGGGTGTCCTCTTTTCGGAAATGCATGGAGTTCACTGTTTTCCTTGGTGGCTTGGACACCCGAGGCCCATATATGTATGGTGTTCCCGTCTGGACAAAGTGTGAAATTCAACTATCATAACAGACTTAGGGTTACCTGTGTTTTAGGCTTTCCCCTTGGCGCCCAGGTAGGTGCATCCACACATGTGATGTACAGATTTCATTGGGACACGTGTGGGAACATCGGATGGTAGGCCATGTTTTGTTGGCGGCGTGTTTTGATGGGTGATACAAGTGAAATGTGCGGAAAATAAATTTTTCCCCCACATTTTGGGCTTTGTGGGTTGTCTGGGTAATAAATTCTGGGCCGATTTGTGCAAATCATACCTCTGCGAATTCCCACTAGTGTCCTCTTTTTGGAAATGCATGGGGTTCCCTGTTTTCATTGGTGGCTCGGATACACGAGGCCCGTTTCTGTATGGTGGGCCCATCTGGACAAAGTGAGAAATTCAGCTCTCATAACAGACTTGGGGTTACCTGTGTCTTAGGCTTTCCCCTTGGCGCCCAGGTAGGTGCACCCACACATGTGAGGTACCATTTTCATCGGGACACCTGTGGGAATGCGGGACAGTTGACCAGGTGTTGTTGGGGGCGTGTTTCTATGGGTGAGCCCAGTGAAATGTGCGAAAAATGCATTTTTTTCCTACATTTTGGAATTTGCTGGAATGTCTGGGTAATTAATTCTGGGCCGAATTGCGCAAATCATACCTCTGTGGATTCCCATACGTGTCCTCTTTTTGGAAATGCATGGGGTTCTGTGTTTTTCTTGGTGGCTGGACACCCGAGGCCCATATCTGTATGGTGTGGCTGTCTGGACACAATGTGAAATTCAGCTGTCATAACAGACTTGGGGTTACCTGTGTTTTACGCTTTCACCTTGGCACCATGTGCTGTTGGCCATCTGTTTCGATGGGTAAACCGAGTGAAATGTGCGGAAAATGCATTTTTTTCCCCACATTTTGGACTTTGTGGGTTGTCTGGGTAATAAATTCTGGGCCGATTTGTGCAAATCATACCTCTGCGGATTCCCACTAGTGTCCTCTTTTTGGAAATGCATGGGATTCCCTGTTTTCGCTGGTGGCTTGGACACCCGAGGCCCATATCTGTATGGTGGGCCCATCTGGATGAAGTGAGAAATTCAGCTGTCATGACAGACTTAGGGTTACCTGTGTATTAGGCTTTCCCCTTGACGCCCAGATAGGTACACCCACACATGTGAGGTACCGTTTTCATTGGGACACGTGTGGGAAAGTGGGACGGTAGGCTGTGTGTTGTTGGCTGCATCTATCGATGGGTGAGCTGAGTGAAATGTGTGGAAAATGCTTTTTTTTCACATTTCGACTTTGCGGGGGTGTCTGGGTAATAAATTCTGTGCCGATTTGTGCAAATAATACCTGTGCGGATTCCCACGTGTGTCCTCTTTTCGGAAATGCATGGAGTTCCCTGTTTTCCTTGGTGGCTTGGACACCCGAGGCCCATATGTGTATGGTGTAACTGTCATAACAGACTTAGGGTTACCTGTGTTTTAGGCTTTCCCCTTGGCGCCCAGGTAGGTGCATCCACACATGTGATGTACAGTTTTCATTGGGACACGTGTGGGAACATCGGACGGTAGGCCATGTTTTGTTGGCGGCGTGTTTTGATGGGTGATACAAGTGAAATGTGCGGAAAATGCATTTTTTCCCCCACATTTTGGGCTTTGTGGGTTGTCTGGGTAATAAATTCTGGGCCGATTTGTGCAAATCATACCTCTGCCGATTCCCACTAGTGTCCTCTTTTTGGAAATGAATAGGGTTCCCTGTTTTTATTGGTGGCTCGGATACCCGAGGCCCGTTTCTGTATGGTGGGCCCATCTGGACAAAGTGTGAAATTCAGCTCTCATAACAGACTTGGGGTTACCTGTGTCTTAGGCTTTCCCCTTGGCGCCCAGGTAGGTGCACCCACACATGTGAGGTACCATTTTCATCGGGACACCTGTGGGAATGCGGGACAGTTGACCAGGTGTTGTTGGTGAGGTGTTTCTATGGGTGAAATGTGCGAAAAATGCATTTTTTTCCTACATTTTGGAATTTGCTGGTATGCCTGGGTAATTAATTCTGGGCCGAATTGCGCAAATCATACCTCTGTGGATTCCCATGCGTGTCCTCTTTTTGGAAATGCATGGGGTTCTGTGTTTTTCTTGGTGGCTGGACACCCGAGGCCCATATCTCTATGGTGTGCCTGTCTGGACACAGTGTGAAATTCAGCTGTCATAACAGACTTGGCATTACCTGTGTTTTATGCTTTCACCTTGGCACCCAGGTAGGTGCACCCACACATGTGAGGTACCATTTCCATCGGGACACCTCTGGGAATGCGGAACGGTAGGCCATGTGTTGTTGACGGAGTGTATCGATGGGTGAGCCGAGTGTAATGTGCGGAAAATTCATTTTTTTCCCCACATTTTGGACTTTGTGGGGTGTCTGGGTAATAAATTCTGGGCCGATTTGTGCAAATCATACCTCTACGCATTCCCATGGGTGTCCTCTTTTTGGAAATGCACAGGTTTCCCTGTTTTCCTTGGACGCTTGGACACCCGAGGCCCATGTCTGTATGGTGGGCCCGTCTGGATGAAGTGTGAAATTCACCTGTCATTACAGACATGGGGTTACCTGTGTTTTAGGTTTTCCCCTTGGCGCCCAGGTAGGTGCACCCACACATGTGAAGTACTGTTTTCATCGGGACACCTGTGGGAACGCGGGACAGTAGGCATTGTGTTGTTGGTGGCGTGTTTCGATGGGTGAGCAGAGTGAAATGTGCGGAAAATGCGTTTTTTTCCTACATTTTGGACTTTGCGGGGATGGCTGAGTAATAAATACTGGGCCGATTTGTGCAAATCATACCTCTGCAGATTACCACGGGTGTCCTCTTTTCGGAAATGCATGGAGTTCCCTGTTTTCCTTGGTGGCTTGGACACCCGAGGCTCATATCTGTATGGTGGGCCCGTCTGGACAAAGTGTGAAATTCAGCTGTCATTACAGACTTGGGGTTACCTGTGTTTTAGGCTTTCCCCTTGGCGCCCATGTATGAAAACCCACACATGTTAGGTACCGTTCTCATCAGGACACTGGTGGGAACGCGGGACGGTAGGCCATGTGTTTTTGGCGGCATGTTTGGATGGGTGAGCCGAGTGAAATGTGCGGAAAATGCATTTATTTCCCACATTTCGGAATTTGCGGGGTGTCTGGGTAAAAAATTCTGGGCCGGTTTAGGCAAATCATACCTCTGCTGATTCCAACGGGTGTCCTCTTTTCAGAAATGCATGGGGTTCCCTGTTTTCCTTGGTGGCTTGGACACCCGAGGGACATATCTGTATAATGTGCTCGTCTGGATGAAGTGTGAAATCCAGCTGTCATAACAGACTTGGGGTTACCTGTGTTTTAGGTTTTCCCCTTGGCGCCCAGGTAGGTGCACCCACACATATGAGTTACCATTTCCATTGAGACACCTCTGGGAACGCGGGACAGTAGGCCATGTGTTGTTGGCAACGTGTATCGATGGTTGAGCCGAGTGAAATGTGCGGTAAATGCATTTTTTCCCCACATTATGGACTTTGTGGGGTGTCTGGGTAATACATTCTGGGCCGATTTGTGCAAATCATACCTCTGCAGATTCCCACGGATGTCCTCTTTTTGGAAATGCATGGGGTTCCCTTTTTCCTTGGTGGCTTGGACACTCGAGGCCCATATCTGTGTGGTGGGCCAGTCTGGATGAAGTGTGAAATTCAGCTGTCATAACAGACTTGGGGTTACCTGTGTTTTAGGTTTTCCCCTTGGCGCCCAGGTAGGTGCACCCACACATGTGAAGTACCATTTTCATCGGGACACCTGTGGGAATGTGGGACGGTAGGCCATGTGCTGTTGGTTGCGTGTTTCGATGGGTGAGCCGAGGGAAATGTGTTGAAAATGCGTTTTTTTCCTACATTTTGGACTTTGCGGGGATGTCTGGGTAATATATTCTGGGCCGATTTGCGCAAATCATACCTCTGCAGATTCACACGGGTGTCCTCTTTTTCGGAAATGCATGGAGTTCCCTGTTTTCCTTGGTGGCTGGGACACCCGAGGTCCATATCTGTTTGATGTGCCCATCTGGACAAAGTGTGAAATTCAGCTGTCATAACAGACTTGGGGTTACCTGTGTTTTAGGCTTTCACCTTGGTGCCCAGGTAGGTGCACCCACACATGTGAGGTATCATTTTCATTGGGACACCTGTGGGAATGCGGGGCGCTAGGCCATGTGTTGTTGGCATCGTGTTTCGATGGGTGAGCCGAGTGAAATGTGAGGAAAATGCGTTTTTTCCCACATTACGTATTTGCGGGGGTGTCTGGGTAATAAATTCTGGGCCGATTTGCGCAAATCATATCTCTGCGGATTCCGAGGGTTGTCCTCTTTTCGGAAATGCATGGAGTTCCCTGTTTTGCTTGGTGGTTTGGACGCCCGAGGCCCATATCTGTGTGGTGTTCCCGTCTGGACAAAGTGTGAAATTCAGCTGTCATAACAGACTTAGGGTTACCTGTGTATTAGGCTTTCCCCTTGGCGCCCAGATAGATACACCCACACATGTGAGGTACCGTTTTCATCAGGACACCGGTGGGAACGTGGGACAGTAGGCCATGTGTTGTTGGTCATCTGTTTCGATGGGTGAGCCGAGTGAAATGTGCGGAAAATGAATTTTTTTCCTACATTTTGGAATTTGCTGGGATGTCTGGGTAATTAATTCTGGGCCAAATTGCGCAAATCATACCTCTGCGGATTCCCATGTGTGTCCTCTTTTTGGAAATGCATGGGGTTCCCTGTTTTTCTTGGTGGCTGGGACACCCAAGGCCCATATCTGTATGGTGTGCCTGTCTGGACACAGTGTGAAATTCAGATGTCATAACAGACTTGGGGTTACCTGTGTTTTATGCTTTCACCTTGGCACCCAGGTAGGTGCACCCACACATGTGAGGTACCATTTCCATCGAGACACCTCTGGGAATGCAGGACGGTAGGCCATGTGTTGTTGGTGGAGTGTATCGATGGGTGAGCTGAGAGTAATGTGCGGAAAATTCATTTTTTTCCCCACATTTTGGACTTTGTGGGGTGTCTGGGTAATAAATTCTGAGCCGATTTGTGTAAATCATACCTCTACGCATTCCCACGGGTGTCCTCTTTTTGGAAATGCACAGGTTTCCCTGTTTTCCTTGGTGGCTTGGACACCCGAGGCCCATGTCTGTATGGTGGGCCCGTCTGGATGAAGTGTGAAATTCAGCTGTCATTACAGACATGGGGTTACCTGTGTTTTAGGTTTTCCCCTTGGCGCCCAAGTAGGTGCACCCACAAATGTGAAGTACTGTTTTCATCGGGACACCTGTGGGAATGCGGGACGGTAGGCCTTGTGTTGTTGGTGGCGTGTTTCGATGGGTGAACTGAGTGAAATGTGCAGAAAATGCATTTTTTTCCTACATTTTGGACTTTGCGGGGATGACTGAGTAATAAATACTGGGCCGATTTGTGCAAATAATACCTCTGCAGATTACCACGGGTGTCCTCTTTTCGGAAATGCATGGAGTTCCCTGTTTTCCTTGGTGGCTTGGACACCCGAGGCCCATATCTGTATGGTGGGCCCGTGTGGATGAAGTGTGAAATTCAGCTGTCATTACAGACATGGGGTTTCCTGTGTTTTAGGTTTTCCCCTTGGCGCCCAGGTAGGTGCACCCACACATGTGAAGTACCGTTTTCATCGGGACAACTGTGGGAATGCGGGACGGTAGGCCATGTGCTGTTGGTTGCGTGTTTCGATGGGTGAGCCGAGTGAAATGTGCGGAAAATGCGTTTTTTCCTACATTTTGGACTTTGCGGGGATGTCTAGGTAATAAATTCTGGGCCGATTTGCGCAAATCATACCTCTGCAGATTCCCACGGGTGTCCTCTTTTCGGAAATGCATGGAGTTCCCTGTTTTCCTTGGTGGCTGAGACACCCGAGGTCCATATCTGTATGATGTCCCCATCTGGACAAAGTGTGAAATTCAGCTGTCATAACAGACTTGGGGTTACCTGTGTTTTAGGCTTTCACCTTGGTGCCCAGGTAGGTGCACCCACACATGTGAGGTATCATTTTCATTGGGACACCTGTGGGAATGCGGGGCGCTAGGCCATGTGGTGTTGGCGTCGTGTTTCGATGGGTGAGCCGGGTGAAATGTGAGGAAAATGCATTTTTCCCACATTACGGATTTGCGGGGGTGTCTGGGTAATAAATTCTGGGCCGATTTGCGCAAATCATATCTCTGCGGATTCCCAGGGTTGTCCTCTTTTTGGAAATGCATTGTGTTCCCTGTTTTCCTTGGTGGTTTGGACACCCGAGACCCATATCTGTATGGTGTGCCCGTCTGGACAAAGTGTGAAATTCAGCTGTCATTACAGACTCGGGGTTTCCTGTGTTTTAGGCTTTCCCCTTGGCGGCCATGTATGAAAACCACACATGTTAGGTACCGTTTTCATCAGGACACCGGTTGGAACGCGGGACGGTAGGCCATGTGTTTTTGGCGGCGTGTTTGGATGGGTGAGCCGAGTGAAATGTGCGGAAAATGCATTTTTTTTCCCACATTTAGGAATTTGCGGGGGTGTCAGGGTAAAAAATTCTGGGCCGATTTGTCCAAATCATACCTCTACGCATTCCCACGGGTGTCCTCTTTTTGGAAATGCACGGGTTTCCCTGTTTTCCTTGGTGGCTTGGACACCCGAGGCCCATGTCTGTATGGTGGGCCGGTCTGGATGAAGTGTGAAATTCAGCTGTCATTACAGACATGGGTTACCTGTGTTTTAGGTTTTCCCCTTGGCGCCCAGGTAGGTGCACCCACACATGTGAAGTACTGTTTTCATCGGGACACCTGTGGGAACGCGGGACGGTAGGCATTGTGTTGTTGGTGGCGTGTTTCGATGGGTGAGCCGAGTGAAATGTGCGGAAAATGCGTTTTTTTCCTACATTATACCTCTTTTCGGAAATGCATGGAGTTCCCTGTTTTCCTTGGTGGCTTGGACACCCGAGGCCCATATCTGTATGGTGGGCCCGTCAGGATGAAGTGTGAAATTCAGCTGTCATTACAGAGATGGGGTTACCTGTGTTTTAGGTTTTCCCCTTGGCGCCCAGGTAGGTGCACCCACACATGTGAAGTACCGTTTTCATCGGGACACCTGTGGGAACGCGGGACAGTAGGCCATGTGCTGTTGGTGGCATGTTTCGATGGGTGAGCCGAGTGAAATGTGCGGAAAATGTGTTTTTTTCCTACATTTTGGACTTTGCGGGGATGTCTGGGTAATATATTCTGGGCCGATTTGCGCAAATCATACCTCTGCAGATTCCCACTGGTTTCCTCTTTTCGGAAATGCATGGAGTTCCCTGTTTTCCTTGGTGGCTGGGACACCCGAGGTCTATATCTGTTTGATGTGCCCGTCTGGACAAAGTATGAAATTCAGCTGTCATAACAGACTTGGGGTTACCTGTGTTTTAGGCTTTCACCTTGGTGCCCAGGTAGGTGCACCCACACATGTGAAGTATCATTTTCATTGGGACACCTGTGGGAATGCGGGGCGCTAGGCCATGTGTTGTTGGCGTCGTGTTTCGATGGGTGAGCCGAGTGAAATGTGAGGAAAATGCGTTTTTTCCCACATTACGGATTTGCGGGGGTGTCTGGGTAATAAATTCTGGGCCGATTTGCGCAAATCATCTCTGCGGATTCCCAGGGTTGTCCTCTTTTCAGAAATGCATGGGGTTCCCTGTTTTCCTTGGTGGCTGGGACACCCAAGGCCCATATCTGTATGGTGTGCCCGTCTGGGCAAAGTGTGATATTCAGCTGTCAGAACAGACTTGGGGTTACCTTTGTTTTAGGCTTTACCCTTGGCGCCCAGGCAGGTGCACCTACATATGTGAGGTACCGTTTTCATTGGGACACCTGTGGAAACGCAGGATGGTAGGCCAAGTCTTGTTGGTGGCGTATTTCGATAGATGAGCTGAGTGAAATGTACAGAAAATGCCTTTGTTTCCTACATTTTGGATTTTGCAGGGGTGTCTGGGTAATAAATTCTGGGCCAAATTGCGCAAATCATACCTCTGCGGATTGCCACGGGTGTCCTCTTTTTGGAAATGCATGGGGTTCCCTGTTTTCCTTGGTGGCTCGGACACCCGAGGCCCATATCTATATGGTGGGCCCGTCTGGATGAAGTGTGAAATTCAGCTGTTATAACAGACTTGGGGTTACCTGTGTTTTAGGCTTTCCCCTTGGCGCCCAGGTAGGTGCACCTACATATGTGAGGTACCGTTTTCATTGGGACACTTGTGGGAATGCGGGGGCGCTAGGCCATGTGTTGTTGGCGGCGTGTTTCGATGGGTGTGCTGAGTGAAATGTGCGGAAAATGAATTTTTTCCCCACATTTCGGAATTTGCAGGGGTGTCTGGTTAATAAATTCTGGGCCGATTTGCGCAAATCATACCTCTGCTGATTCCCACGGGTGTCCTCTTTTCGGAAATGCATGGGGTTGCCTGTTTTCCTTGGTGGCTTGGACACCCGATGCCCATATATGCATGGTGTGCCCGTCTGGATGAAGTGGAAATTCAGCTGTCATTACAGACTTTGGGTTACATGTGTTTTAGGTTTTCCCCTTGGCGCCCAGGCAGGTGCACCCACACATGTGAGGTACCATTTCCATCGGGACACCTCTGGGAACGCGGGACGGTAGGCCATGTGTTGTTGGCGACTTGTATCGATGGGTGAGCCGAGTGAAATGTGCGGAAAATGCATTATTTCCCCACATTTTGGACTTTGTGGTGTGTCTGGGTTATACATTCTGGGCCGATTTGTGCAAATCATACCTCTGCGGATTCCCACGGGTGTCCTCTTTTCGGAAATGAATGGAGTTCCCTGTTTTTCTTGGTGGCTTTGACATCCGAGGCCCATATCTGTGTGGTGTTCCCGTCTGGACAAAGTGTGAAAATCAGCTTTCATAACAGACTTGTGGTTACCTGTGTTTTAGGCTTTCCCCTTGGCGACCAGGTAGGTACATCCACACGTGATGTACCGTTTTCATTGGGACACGTGTGGGAATATGGGACGTAGGCCATGTTTTGTTGGCGGCGTGTTTTGATGAGTGATACAAGTGAAATGTGCGGAAAATGCATTTTTCCCCACATTTTGGGCTTTGTGGGTTTTCTGGGTAATAAATTCTGGGCCGATTTGTGCAAATCATACCTCTGCGGATTCCCACTAGTGTCCTCTTTTTGGAAATGCATGGGGTTCCCTGTTTTTCTTGTTGGCTGGGACACCCGAGGCCCATATCTGTATGGTGTGCCTGTCTGGACACAGTGTGAAATTCAGCTGTCATAACAGACTTGGGGTTACCTGTGTTTTATGCTTTCACCTTGGCACCCAGGTAGGTGCACCCACACATGTGAGGTACCATTTCCATCGGGACACCTCTGGGAATGCGGAACGGTAGGCCATGTGTTGTTGGCGGAGTGTATCGATGGGTGAGCCGAGTGTAATGTGCGGAAAATTCATTTTTTTCCCCACATTTTGGACTTTGTGGGGTGTCTGGGTAATAAATTCTGGGCCGATTTGTGCAAATCATACCTCTACGCATTCCCACGGGTGTCCTCATTTTGGAAATGCACGGATTTCCCTGTTTTCCTTGGTGGCTTGGACACCCGAGGCCCATGTCTGTATGGTGGGCCTGTCTGGATGAAGTGTGAAATTCAGCTGTCATTACAGACATTTGGTTACCTGTGTTTTAGGTTTGCCCCTTGGCGCCCAGGTAGTTGCACCCACACATGTGAAGTACTGTTTTCATCGGGACACCTGTGGGAACCCGGGACGGTAGGCCTTGTGTTGTTGGTGGCGTGTTTCGATGGGTGAGCCGAGTGAAATGTGCGGAAAATGTGTTTTTTTCCTACATTTTAGACTTTGCGCGGATGGCTGAGTAATAAATACTGGGCCGATTTGCGCAAATCATACCTCTGCAGATTACCACGGGTGTCCTCTTTTCAGAAATGATGGAGTTCCCTGTTTTCCTTGGTGCCTTGGACACCCGAGGGACATATCTGTTTGGTGTGCCCGTCTGGATGAAGTGTGAAATCCAGCTGTCATAAAAGACTTGGGGTTACCTGTGTTTTAGGTTTTCACCTTGGCGCCATGTGTTGTTGGCCATCTGTTTCGATGGGTAAACCGAGTGAAATGTGCGGAAAATGCATTTTTTTCCCCACATTTTGGACTTTGTGGGTTGTCTGGGTAATAAATTCTGGGCCGATTTGTGCAAATCATACCTCTGCGGATTCCCACTAGTGTCCTCTTTTTGGAAATGCATGGGATTCCCTGTTTTCGTTGGTGGCTTGGACACCCGAGGCCCATATCTGTATGGTGGGCCCATCTGGATGAAGTGAGAAATTCAGCTGTCATAACAGACTTAGGGTTACCTGTGTTTTAGGCTTTCCCCTTGGCGCCCAGATAGGTACACCCACACATGTGAGGTACCGTTTAAATTGGGACACGTGTGGGAACGCGGGACGGTAGGCCGTGTGTTGTTGGCTGCGTCTTTCGATGGGTGAGCTGAGTGAAATGTGTGGAAAATGCATTTTTCTTCTTCACATTTCGACTTTGCGGGGGTGTCTGGGTAATAAATTCTGGGCCGATTTGTGCAAATCATACCTGTGCGGATTCCCACGGGTGTCCTCTTTTCGGAAATGCATGGAGTTCCCTGTTTCCCTTGGTGGCTTTGACACCCGAGGCCCATATCTGTGTGGTGTTCCCGTCTGGACAAAGTGTGAAATTCAGCTGTCATAACAGACTTAGGGTTACCTGTGTATTAGGCTTTCCCCTTGGTGCCCAGATAGATACACCCATACATGTGAGGTACCGTTTTCATCAGGACACCGGTGGGAACGTGGGACGGTAGGCCAAGTGTTGTTGGCCATCTGTTTCGATGGGTAAACCGAGTGAAATGTGCGGAAAATGTTTTTTTTTCCCCACATTTCAGAATTTGCGGGGGTGTCTGGGTAATAAATTCTGGGCCAATTTGTGCAAATCATACCTCTGCGGATTCCCAAGGGTGTCCTCTTTTCGGAAATGCATGGAGTTCACTGTTTTCCTTGGTGGCTTGGACACTCGAGGCCCATATGTGTATGGTGTTCCCGTCTGGACAAAGTGTGAAATTCAACTGTCATAACAGACTTAGGGTTACCTGTGTTTTAGGATTTCCCCTTGGCGCCCAGGTAGGTGCATCCACACATGTGATGTACCGTTTTCATTGGGACACGTGTGGGAACATGGGACGGTAGGCCATGTTTTGTGGGTGGCGTGTTTTGATGGGTGATACAAGTGAAATGTGCGGAAAATGCATTTTTTCACCCACATTTTGGCCTTGTGGGTTGTCTGGGTAAGAAATTCTGGGCCGATTTGTGCAAATCATACCTCTGCGGATTCCCACTAGTATCCTCTTTTTGGAAATGCATGGGGTTCCCTGTTTTCCTTGGTGGCTCGGATACCCGAGGCCCGTATCTGTATGGTGGGCCCATCTGGACAAAGTGTGAAATTCAGCTCTCATAATAGACTTGGGGTTACCTGTGTCTTAGGCTTTCCCCTTGGCTCCCGGGTAGGTGCACCCACACATGTGAGGTACCATTTTCATCGGGACACCTTAGGGAATGCGGGACAGTAGGCCATGTGTTGTTGGTGGCGTGTTTCGATGGGTGAGCCGAGTGAAATGTGCAGAAAATGCATTTTTTTCCTACATTTTGGAATTTGCTGGGATGTCTGGGTAATTAATTCTGGGCCGAATTGCGCAAATTATACCTCTGCGGATTCCCATGCGTCTCCTCTTTTTGGAAATGCATGGGGTTCCCTATTTTTCTTGGTGGCTGGGACACCCGAGGCCCATATCTGTATGGTGTGACTGTCTGGACACAGTGTGAAATTCAGCTGTCATAACAGACTTGGGGTTACCTGTGTTTTATGCTTTCACCTTGGCACCCAGGTAGATGCACACACACATGTGAGGTACCATTTCCATCGAGACACCTCTGGGAATGCGGGACGGTAGGCCATGTGCTGTTGGCGGAGTGTATCGATGGGTGAGCTGAGTGTAATGTGCAGAAAATTCATTTTTTTCCCCACATTTTGGACTTTGTGGGGTGTCTGGGTAATAAATTCTGGGCCGATTTGTGCAAATCATACCTCTACGCATTCCCACGGGTGTCCTCTTTTGGGAAATGCACGGGTGTCCCTGTTTTCCTTGGTGGCTTGGACACCCGAGGCCCATGTCTGTATGGTGGGCCCGTCTGGATGAAGTGTGAAATTCAGCTGTCATTACAGACATGGGGTTACCTGTGTTTTAGGTTTTCCCCTTGGCGCCCAGGTAGGTGCACCCACACATGTGAAGTACTGTTTTCATCGGGACACCTGTCGGAACGCGGGACGGTAGGCCTTGTGTTGTTGGTGGCGTGTTTCGATGGGTGAACCGAGTGAAATGTGCGGAAAATGAGTTTTTTTCCTACATTTTGGACTTTGCGGGGATGGCTGAGTAATAAATACTGGGCCAGTTTGCGCAAATCATACCTCTGCAGATTACCACGTGTGTCCTCTTTTCGGAAATGAATGGGATTCCCTGTTTTCGTTGGTGGCTTGGACACCCGAGGACCATATCTGTATGGTGGGCCCATCTGGATGAAGTGAGAAATTCAGCTGTCATAACAGACTTAGGGTTACCTGTGTTTTAGGCTTTCCCCATGACGCCCAGATAGGTACACCCACACATGTGAGGTACCGTTTTCATCAGGACACCTGTGGCAATGCGGGGCGCTAGGCCATGTGTTGTTGGCGTCGTATTTCGATGGATGAGCCGAGTGAAATGTGAGGAAAATGCGTTTTTACCCACATTTCAGAATTTGCGGGGGTGTCTGGGTAATATATTCTGGGCCAATTTGTGCAAATCATACCTCTGCGGATTCCCAAGGGTGTCCTCTTTTCGGAAATGCATGGAGTTCGCTGTTTTCCTTGGTGGCTTGGACACCCGAGGCCCATATGTGTATGGTGTTCCCGTCTGGACAAAGTGTGAAATTTAACTGTCATAACAGACTTAGGGTTACCTGTGTTTTAGGCTTTCCCCTTGGCGCCCAGGTAGGTGCATCCACACATGTGATGTACAGTTTTCATTGGGACACGTGTGGGAACATCGGACGGTAGGCCATGTTTTGTTGGTGGCGTGTTTTGATGGGTGATACAAGTGAAATGTGCGGAAAATGCATTTTTCCCCCACATTTTGGGCTTTGTGGGTTGTCTGGGTAATAAATTCTGGGCGATTTGTGCAAATCATACCTCTGCGGATTCCCACTAGTGTCCTCTTTTTGGAAATGAATGGGGTTCCCTGTTTTCCTTGGTGGCTTGGATACCCGAGGCCCGTTTCTGAATGGTGGGCCCATCTGGATGAAGTGAGAAATTCAGCTGTCATAACAGACTTAGGGTTACCTGTGTTTTAGGTTTTCCACTTGGCGCCCAGGTAGGTGCACCCACACATGTGAAGTACCGTTTTCATCGGGACACCTGTGGGAACGCGGGACGGTAGGCCATGTGCTGTTGGTGGCGTGTTTCGATGGGTGAGCCGAGTGAAATGTGCGGAAAATGCCTTTTTTTCCTACATTTTAGACTTTGCCGGTTTGGGCAAATCATACCTCTGCTGATTCCAACGGGTGTCCTCTTTTCAGAAATGCATGGGGTTCCCTGTTTTCCTTGGTGGCTTGGACACCCGAGGGACATATCTGTATGGTGTGCCCGTCTGGATGAAGTGTGAAATCCAGCTGTCATAAGAGACTTGGGGTTACCTGTGTTTTAGGTTTTCACCTTGGCGCCCAGATAGGTACACCCACACATGTGAGGTACCGTTTTCATTGGGACACGTGTGGGAAAGTGGGACGGTAGGCTGTGTGTTGTTGGCTGCATCTATCGATGGGTAAACCGAGTGAAATGTGCAGAAAATGCATTTTTTCCCCACATTTTGGACTTTGTGGGTTGTCTGGGTAATAAATTCTAGGCCGATTTGTGCAAATCATACCTCTGCGGATTCCCACTAGTGTCCTCTTTTTGGAAATGCATGGGATTCCTTGTTTAAGTTGGTGGCTTGGACACCCGAGGCCCATATCTGTATGGTGGGCCCATCTGGATTAAGTGAGAAATTCAGCTGTCATAACAGACTTAGGGTTACCTGTGTATTAGGCTTTCCCCTTGACGCCCAGATAGGTACACCCACACATGTGAGGTACCGTTTTCATTGGGACACGTGTGGGAAAGTGGGACGGTAGGCTGTGTGTTGTTGGCTGCATCTATCGATGGGTGAGCTGAGTGAAATGTGTGGAAAATGCTTTTTTTTCACATTTCGACTTTGCGGGGGTGTCTGGGTAATAAATTCTGTGCCGATTTGTGCAAATAATACCTGTGCGGATTCCCACGTGTGTCCTCTTTTCGGAAATGCATGGAGTTCCCTGTTTTCCTTGGTGGCTTGGACACCCGAGGCCCATATGTGTATGGTGTAACTGTCATAACAGACTTAGGGTTACCTGTGTTTTAGGCTTTCCCCTTGGCGCCCATGTAGGTGCATCCACACATGTGATGTACAGTTTTCATTGGGACACGTGTGGGAACATCGGACGGTAGGCCATGTTTTGTTGGCGGCGTGTTTTGATGGGTGATACAAGTGAAATGTGCGGAAAATGCATTTTTTCCCCCACATTTTGGGCTTTGTGGGTTGTCTGGGTAATAAATTCTGGGCCGATTTGTGCAAATCATACCTCTGCCGATTCCCACTAGTGTCCTCTTTTTGGAAATGAATAGGGTTCCCTGTTTTTATTGGTGGCTCGGATACCCGAGGCCCGTTTCTGTATGGTGGGCCCATCTGGACAAAGTGTGAAATTCAGCTCTCATAACAGACTTGGGGTTACCTGTGTCTTAGGCTTTCCCCTTGGCGCCCAGGTAGGTGCACCCACACATGTGAGGTACCATTTTCATCGGGACACCTGTGGGAATGCGGGACAGTTGACCAGGTGTTGTTGGTGAGGTGTTTCTATGGGTGAAATGTGCGAAAAATGCATTTTTTTCTTACATTTTGGAATTTGCTGGTATGCCTGGGTAATTAATTCTGGGCCGAATTGCGCAAATCATACCTCTGTGGATTCCCATGCGTGTCCTCTTTTTGGAAATGCATGGGGTTCTGTGTTTTTCTTGGTGGCTGGACACCCGAGGCCCATATCTCTATGGTGTGCCTGTCTGGACACAGTGTGAAATTCAGCTGTCATAACAGACTTGGCATTACCTGTGTTTTATGCTTTCACCTTGGCACCCAGGTAGGTGCACCCACACATGTGAGGTACCATTTCCATCGGGACACCTCTGGGAATGCGGAACGGTAGGCCATGTGTTGTTGACGGAGTGTATCGATGGGTGAGCCGAGTGTAATGTGCGGAAAATTCATTTTTTTCCCCACATTTTGGACTTTGTGGGGTGTCTGGGTAATAAATTCTGGGCCGATTTGTGCAAATCATACCTCTACGCATTCCCATGGGTGTCCTCTTTTTGGAAATGCACAGGTTTCCCTGTTTTCCTTGGACGCTTGGACACCCGAGGCCCATGTCTGTATGGTGGGCCCGTCTGGATGAAGTGTGAAATTCACCTGTCATTACAGACATGGGGTTACCTGTGTTTTAGGTTTTCCCCTTGGCGCCCAGGTAGGTGCACCCACACATGTGAAGTACTGTTTTCATCGGGACACCTGTGGGAACGCGGGACAGTAGGCATTGTGTTGTTGGTGGCGTGTTTCGATGGGTGAGCAGAGTGAAATGTGCGGAAAATGCGTTTTTTTCCTACATTTTGGACTTTGCGGGGATGGCTGAGTAATAAATACTGGGCCGATTTGTGCAAATCATACCTCTGCAGATTACCACGGGTGTCCTCTTTTCGGAAATGCATGGAGTTCCCTGTTTTCCTTGGTGGCTTGGACACCCGAGGCTCATATCTGTATGGTGGGCCCGTCTGGACAAAGTGTGAAATTCAGCTGTCATTACAGACTTGGGGTTACCTGTGTTTTAGGCTTTCCCCTTGGCGCCCATGTATGAAAACCCACACATGTTAGGTACCGTTCTCATCAGGACACTGGTGGGAACGCGGGACGGTAGGCCATGTGTTTTTGGCGGCATGTTTGGATGGGTGAGCCGAGTGAAATGTGCGGAAAATGCATTTATTTCCCACATTTCGGAATTTGCGGGGTGTCTGGGTAAAAAATTCTGGGCCGGTTTAGGCAAATCATACCTCTGCTGATTCCAACGGGTGTCCTCTTTTCAGAAATGCATGGGGTTCCCTGTTTTCCTTGGTGGCTTGGACACCCGAGGGACATATCTGTATAATGTGCTCGTTTGGATGAAGTGTGAAATCCAGCTGTCATAACAGACTTGGGGTTACCTGTGTTTTAGGTTTTCCCCTTGGCGCCCAGGTAGGTGCACCCACACATATGAGTTACCATTTCCATTGAGACACCTCTGGGAACGCGGGACAGTAGGCCATGTGTTGTTGGCAACGTGTATCGATGGTTGAGCCGAGTGAAATGTGCGGTAAATGCATTTTTTCCCCACATTATGGACTTTGTGGGGTGTCTGGGTAATACATTCTGGGCCGATTTGTGCAAATCATACCTCTGCAGATTCCCACGGATGTCCTCTTTTTGGAAATGCATGGGGTTCCCTTTTTCCTTGGTGGCTTGGACACTCGAGGCCCATATCTGTGTGGTGGGCCAGTCTGGATGAAGTGTGAAATTCAGCTGTCATAACAGACTTGGGGTTACCTGTGTTTTAGGTTTTCCCCTTGGCGCCCAGGTAGGTGCACCCACACATGTGAAGTACCATTTTCATCGGGACACCTGTGGGAATGTGGGACGGTAGGCCATGTGCTGTTGGTTGCGTGTTTCGATGGGTGAGCCGAGTGAAATGTGCGGAAAATGCGTTTTTTCCTACATTTTGGACTTTGCGGGGATGTCTGGGTAATATATTCTGGGCCGATTTGCGCAAATCATACCTCTGCAGATTCACACGGGTGTCCTCTTTTTCGGAAATGCATGGAGTTCCCTGTTTTCCTTGGTGGCTGGGACACCCGAGGTCCATATCTGTTTGATGTGCCCATCTGGACAAAGTGTGAAATTCAGCTGTCATAACAGACTTGGGGTTACCTGTGTTTTAGGCTTTCACCTTGGTGCCCAGGTAGGTGCACCCACACATGTGAGGTATCATTTTCATTGGGACACCTGTGGGAATGCGGGGCGCTAGGCCATGTGTTGTTGGCATCGTGTTTCGATGGGTGAGCCGAGTGAAATGTGAGGAAAATGCGTTTTTTCCCACATTACGTATTTGCGGGGGTGTCTGGGTAATAAATTCTGGGCCGATTTGCGCAAATCATATCTCTGCGGATTCCGAGGGTTGTCCTCTTTTCGGAAATGCATGGAGTTCCCTGTTTTGCTTGGTGGTTTGGACACCCGAGACCCATATCTGTATGGTGTGCCCATCTGGACAAAGTGTGAAATTCAGCTGTCAGTACAGACTTGGGGTTACCTGTGTTTTAGGCTTTCCCCTTGGAGCCCATGTATGAAAACCCACACATGTTAGGTACCGTTTTCATCAGGACACTGGTGGGAACGCGGGACGGTAGGCCATGTGTTTTTGGCGGCGCGTTTGGATGGGTGAGCCGAGTGAAATGTGCGGAAAATGCATTTTTTTCCCACATTTAGGAATTTGCGGGGGTGTCTGGGTAAAAAATTCGGGGCCGGTTTGGGCAAATCATACCTCTGCTGATTCCAACGGGTGTCCTCTTTTCAGAAATGCATGGGGTTCCCTGTTTTCCTTGGTGGCTTTGACACCCGAGGCCCATATCTGTGTGGTGTTCCCGTCTGGACAAAGTGTGAAATTCAGCTGTCATAACAGACTTAGGGTTACCTGTGTATTAGGCTTTCCCCTTGGCGCCCAGATAGATACACCCACACATGTGAGGTACCGTTTTCATCAGGACACCGGTGGGAACATGGGACAGTAGGCCATGTGTTGTTGGCCATCTGTTTCGATGGGTGAGCCGAGTGAAATGTGCGGAAAATGAATTTTTTTCCTACATTTTGGAATTTGCTGGGATGTCTGGGTAATTAATTCTGGGCCAAATTGCGCAAATCATACCTCTGCGGATTCCCATGTGTGTCCTCTTTTTGGAAATGCATGGGGTTCCCTGTTTTTCTTGGTGGCTGGGACACCCAAGGCCCATATCTGTATGGTGTGCCTGTCTGGACACAGTGTGAAATTCAGATGTCATAACAGACTTGGGGTTACCTGTGTTTTATGCTTTCACCTTGGCACCCAGGTAGGTGCACCCACACATGTGAGGTACCATTTCCATCGAGACACCTCTGGGAATGCAGGACGGTAGGCCATGTGTTGTTGGTGGAGTGTATCGATGGGTGAGCTGAGAGTAATGTGCGGAAAATTCATTTTTTTCCCCACATTTTGGACTTTGTGGGGTGTCTGGGTAATAAATTCTGAGCCGATTTGTGTAAATCATACCTCTACGCATTCCCACGGGTGTCCTCTTTTTGGAAATGCACAGGTTTCCCTGTTTTCCTTGGTGGCTTGGACACCCGAGGCCCATGTCTGTATGGTGGGCCCGTCTGGATGAAGTGTGAAATTCAGCTGTCATTACAGACATGGGGTTACCTGTGTTTTAGGTTTTCCCCTTGGCGCCCAAGTAGGTGCACCCACAAATGTGAAGTACTGTTTTCATCGGGACACCTGTGGGAATGCGGGACGGTAGGCCTTGTGTTGTTGGTGGCGTGTTTCGATGGGTGAACTGAGTGAAATGTGCAGAAAATGCATTTTTTTCCTACATTTTGGACTTTGCGGGGATGACTGAGTAATAAATACTGGGCCGATTTGTGCAAATAATACCTCTGCAGATTACCACGGGTGTCCCCTTTTCGGAAATGCATGGAGTTCCCTGTTTTCCTTGGTGGCTTGGACACCCGAGGCCCATATCTGTATGGTGGGCCCGTGTGGATGAAGTGTGAAATTCAGCTGTCATTACAGACATGGGGTTTCCTGTGTTTTAGGTTTTCCCCTTGGCGCCCAGGTAGGTGCACCCACACATGTGAAGTACCGTTTTCATCGGGACAACTGTGGGAATGCGGGACGGTAGGCCATGTGCTGTTGGTTGCGTGTTTCGATGGGTGAGCCGAGTGAAATGTGCGGAAAATGCGTTTTTTCCTACATTTTGGACTTTGCGGGGATGTCTGGGTAATAAATTCTGGGCCGATTTGCGCAAATCATACCTCTGCAGATTCCCACGGGTGCCCTCTTTTCGGAAATGCATGGAGTTCCCTGTTTTCCTTGGTGGCTGAGACACCCGAGGTCCATATCTGTATGATGTCCCCATCTGGACAAAGTGTGAAATTCAGCTGTCATAACAGACTTGGGGTTACCTGTGTTTTAGGCTTTCACCTTGGTGCCCAGGTAGGTGCACCCACACATGTGAGGTATCATTTTCATTGGGACACCTGTGGGAATGCGGGGCGCTAGGCCATGTGGTGTTGGCGTCGTGTTTCGATGGGTGAGCCGGGTGAAATGTGAGGAAAATGCATTTTTCCCACATTACGGATTTGCGGGGGTGTCTGGGTAATAAATTCTGGGCCGATTTGCGCAAATCATATCTCTGCGGATTCCCAGGGTTGTCCTCTTTTTGGAAATGCATTGTGTTCCCTGTTTTCCTTGGTGGTTTGGACACCCGAGACCCATATCTGTATGGTGTGCCCATCTGGACAAAGTGTGAAATTCAGCTGTCATTACAGACTCGGGGTTTCCTGTGTTTTAGGCTTTCCCCTTGGCGGCCATGTATGAAAACCACACATGTTAGGTACCGTTTTCATCAGGACACCGGTTGGAACGCGGGACGGTAGGCCATGTGTTTTTGGCGGCGTGTTTGGATGGGTGAGCCGAGTGAAATGTGCGGAAAATGCATTTTTTTTCCCACATTTAGGAATTTGCGGGGGTGTCAGGGTAAAAAATTCTGGGCCGATTTGTCCAAATCATACCTCTATGCATTCCCACGGGTGTCCTCTTTTTGGAAATGCACGGGTTTGCCTGTTTTCCTTGGTGGCTTGGACACCCGAGGCCCATGTCTGTATGGTGGGCCGGTCTGGATGAAGTGTGAAATTCAGCTGTCATTACAGACTCGGGGTTTCCTGTGTTTTAGGTTTTCCCCTTGGCGCCCAGGTAGGTGCACCCACACATGTGAAGTACTGTTTTCATCGGGACACCTGTGGGAACGCGGGACAGTAGGCCATGTGTTGTTGGTGGCGTGTTTCGATGGGTGAGCCGAGTGAAATGTGCGGAAAATGCGTTTTTTTCCTACATTATACCTCTTTTCGGAAATGCATGGAGTTCCCTGTTTTCCTTGGTGGCTTGGACACCCGAGGCCCATATCTGTATGGTGGGCCCGTCAGGATGAAGTGTGAAATTCAGCTGTCATTACAGAGATGGGGTTACCTGTGTTTTAGGTTTTCCCCTTGGCGCCCAGGTAGGTGCACCCACACATGTGAAGTACCGTTTTCATCGGGACACCTGTGGGAACGCGGGACAGTAGGCCATGTGCTGTTGGTGGCATGTTTCGATGGGTGAGCCGAGTGAAATGTGCGGAAAATGTGTTTTTTTCCTACATTTTGGACTTTGCGGGGATGTCTGGGTAATATATTCTGGGCCGATTTGCGCAAATCATACCTCTGCAGATTCCCACTGGTTTCCTCTTTTCGGAAATGCATGGAGTTCCCTGTTTTCCTTGGTGGCTGGGACACCCGAGGTCTATATCTGTTTGATGTGCCCGTCTGGACAAAGTATGAAATTCAGCTGTCATAACAGACTTGGGGTTACCTGTGTTTTAGGCTTTCACCTTGGTGCCCAGGTAGGTGCACCCACACATGTGAAGTA